>NC_067200.1:13827853-14127853 GCF_000699445.3 Schistosoma haematobium
AACTGATTCATCAAGATCTAACGGTATAAAATCGTCTAAACCTGCAGGAGAGCAAGCACCATTCAAACTATCTGCAACAAGCAACACTTCAAATGAAAGTTCAGCAGCAGCACAAACTACAACAAGAGCAGGAAGAAGAGTACATTGGCCAGATAGGCATGTAGCAACCACCATATTTATCTAGACCAATTCCTGAGACTACTCTTATAACACATAAAAATCCTACTTTATTTTGATTACTATTTTTCTTATTGGCCCCACGGATCATCATTATGCTTACATTTTAACTTTATACAATTCATTAATGTTAAATATACACTTGTATATACATGATATGAAACGTTTCAACACACAAGCTGTTATTACAATTTAACGCTTACTCATCATATTGAGTTGTACTTTTATTTTAAAAACAGTTCCGTTCTTTATCTCTTTGTCGAACATAGATGTTAATCCAATTTTTTTTTGGTACATAAAAACATCAATGTTCTGGATGGGAGCTTATGTGGCAAGCCCATTTGGCCACTGTATCATCTGTCTATTCATTGTAACTCAGACTCTTAATTTACGATGTTAATTTCGGTGTGTATGATCGAATGCATGTCTGTACATTAACTCTTAAGCTATCCTCCTATTGGTTTCAATGTGCAGATAATCGATAATTTATCCACACCCGATTAACTCTCAAAAATATATACGGGTTTTAAACACACACACTCACTCTGTTTCATCGTGTGCTTGCTCACCGTACGCTTGTGGATTTTTATTACTCATTAACAATAAACTATCTCTATAACTGGTGTTCAGGCTTCTCAATAATCTCGAGTAAATTCGCAATTCTACTAGGAGATAAAGCCTACCTAAAATACTCAGTTACGGGATATTATTTATCGGAGTCAGATATTGAGGACATTAGCCTCCACAATCTCAGGTGGATCCGCTTAATTTCAAATGAGCCACTAGATCCCCCATTCGTCCGTATAGATTATTGTCGCTTAGCCAGTTTTATCCAACACATTAATGATAAAGATCGGGAACAGAAGTTTACAAAACAACTGTTCCTTTTGAAACTAGCGATGTTGAGACCATCAAACACTCATGTACTCTATTGTCCTTGGTACGAAGAATCCTGTTGAACGCGTGGTTTTGGAGTCAAGATAGAAATGAATCAGTGAAACCCATCTTTGCAACCCTACTGTTTGGAAGGCTTATGAGAAGTCTAGAGTTATCACATGAACCGGTATATCTCGGCCACAGCAAGTCGTCATTTGCTAAAACGTTAGATATGACTGTGATTTTGTTATTACTTCCCATCGGTTCACGAACATGGACATCTTCGACTAGAAGCTGATGATTTGTTAGTAAATAGTCGGTTTTCCATCATAACACATCTCATGGCATCACTTACATGTCCAGTCAATCCTGAACTTGTTGTGGCTGTGACAAGTCACCCATTAAAACTTTCTACATGGGTTTTATCCTGCTTGATTTAATTTGGGAGGTGAGTGTGGATGCCTCCATCCAGTTGTATGTGGTCAAATTCAAAGCGTAGTAATTGTAAAGTCGGCTGAGTCATCTTATTTATTTCGTTGTTAGTACCTATGGACTTGGCTCAAATTCTGTCGAGGCACAGTGTTACTTACTGTGTTAATAGATGGAATATCATATTTTTGTTACGAGACGTATTATTTACTACGGTCAGTAACTTCACACTTTACTTGATAAAGTTCTTTAAGACCTAGGAAATGTAGGTCAAAATAAAATGATAGAATTTATCAAACGAATATCCTGAAGCACCAGACAAAGAGAGGACGAATAAAACTATTAGAACCTATAGGAAGCTTTAGATGTTTATTTTAAAAACTGCGTATAGTGTATGGAATATATAAACACAAATAACTGGTTACTATATAGTAAATAAGGGTTCATTGAACGTAGTAATCTAGCTCTTAACACACCACTAGCACCATATATTATTTTAGGAAAGTACAGGTCACAGAAATGGGATATAAATGTCTCCTTATGCATCGCTTCCATGTATATGAGTCAACTGCATAAACATTTCGTTTGCTGTAAACGGGAATGTAAATGAGGTTTCTAGTTGAATTGTTACGAATACTAGCGCCCCCAGACCAATCATTAGTTTTATCGGACTCTTGGTCAATCTGAAACGTCATTCACAACTTATAGGGTGAAATTGACTCGAAGACCATGATCGTTAGCATTGTGGTGGTTCCTAGCAAGAGGAGCTTATACAAGATATATCGATACACTAAGTTAATAATAATATACCAAGAGAGTTAACAGTAAAAACCCTAGGTGTCTGTCTGCGAGATAAACCAAGGATAACAAAATACAGTTAAGATACAAATGGTATACTAAACAAACAGATAATAACAGTTATTATGGAATGAATGTTACTTGTAAGCTTCCTCGCGAGATAACAACCACAAATTGAGTTCACTTGATTGACGAAGATTCCTCTGCAAGTGATTGCATCAACGGCGTAATGAGAAAGACAGAGTTCAATAGTATTATATTATAATAATCCGTACCAAAAGTCCAACGTAGTGTTGGAAGGCCTAAAAGGATGTTATAACACTACTACAGTCTTCAATCAAAACCGTGGCCAATAAAGCAGAAGAACATACGGTGTAGATAGCGTTTTATATTTTAACAAACGCGGTAGTAGTAAATCCGTATATTAATCATACATAATTGTATACTCATCTCGGGTTTATATACAAACCAAATAGACCTCATCGTTCCATAAAATAGAAAATAATAACATTTGTACAAGATCTAACCAAAAGTGACTGTGAATGTGGGAGTCTGTAATTAAAAGACTGGGTATTACTCAAAAACGGTAAGTCGTATAATAACAGTCTATGGGTCAAAATAAAGCTTGTAATAAGAGCAACATGAATATGAATAGCTTAGTTACTTAACAACTATACAATAAAAGTATATGTATCATATTGGTTCACAAATAACTCTCAAAAGTTATCATTCATAATTCTCGTCGGAATATAACACTTTTATCTTATCTTCTTTTCTTTTTGTTATTGATTTCAAATGAAGACTAATTTATGAACTGTTCAAATTTAGAACACAAGAAAGATTATGTAGAACGATGAGAGTATTGTGAGGGTTATGACTTTTAGAAACTCTTACGTAAAATTTGTAGTGACCTACTTTTACAAAGAGAACGCGATTGATTTAATGGAAACAATCATTATTATAATCAATTGTATCAGTGATTGTTTTACTGTGCTCGTTTGTTTAACTGTGCTAAGGACAATTATATTACTGCTCCATTATCCCTTCATTGATTGTGACCTTGCACGGGTTCGGTTACGCTCGGTAACCACGCTTGTACTCCTTTGGCACGATCTCGGTATCCTTTCGATACCACGAGATCTCCAAGAAATACTACAATACTACAACACTACAGCCATCAACTGTCTTCTGATATTTGGCTTATGGGGGATTTTATCAGTTAACTGGCACGTGGTCTTCTTGAAGTGGTGTTCATAGCCAATCGCGACTCGACTCCACGCTACAAATTATTGCTTATATTTTATTGCTTATTGTTAAAAGATAATAACATTACTATATACTTATATTTTCTTATTTGTAAGCTTTCATATGCCTCATTAACCATTGTCGGATGTTTTCTTTCTCTTTTGTTCTTTAAGCTATTGTTGGTTAAATGAGAATATATTATTCAATTCTTCTTCAATTATTCAGTAGTTATATGCACATTGTAATATTTTGTGTTGCTGGTTTTAGTCTATATTATCATTATTATAAATTTGAGTCATGATAATAGCTGAACAACAGAGATTTAATCTTCTTGTCATGTTTTCTCAATTGATTGAACACTAAAATAAAGACAATGCTGCATTGAGGACTAATAGAAATGAAGATCATCTTTGCCTCATCTTAAGATATTCTTTATAAGTTAAAACATGCCATTTGTCAAAGCATAGGACATTTGTTTTTACACGAAATGAGCATACTCAAAGGAGAGGATTATAAACTGGCTTCAAATTTTTGAATATTATCCAGTGATATTGATTATGTATATTCATAGCGGCTATAATAACGAAACTATGGACATGAACTCAAGTCTTTATATATACCCTTTGAACAAACACATAACATTTATCTGGAAAAAACGTTAAAAAATGAACAGAATATTGTTTATTCTACTGAATAGTTGTTAACATTACTATAAAAATACATCCGGTCTTTGAAATGGTAGAGAAGATTTACAGCTCAAGCGTATATTTCTGGTGGTATTGTGTTCTCTGAGCCAAACAGTTTGATTGTTGAGTTTTCATTGTCGTAATGGACAATACAGCTAGTGCCAATTTCACATAGTGAATTCGTTCCTATAACCTTGTGTGTAAATGGTAGTCATAATAGGTTTTGTTGCTTTCATTTGTATTACATCCATGTTAACGATCCACTCTAGTTGTGTAATTGGTCGACTTTGGTATTTTTTGATAACTTGGATCCACGTCTATGTGTTTACTGATTATTAATTGATTTGAATGTCACTTTTGCAAAGATTCTTAAAGTTTCCTCATAATAGAATTTCGACATGTTTTCAACTGAATTAAAGACAATAAAACTTACTAAGACTGTCACTTACAAACAAAGGCATATGAACAAACTGTTATAACGTATATTTCATAACTGAAGAGCTGACTTTTTACTGAGTAGACACTGATGAATTTGTTCCGAATGACAATAAAAATGTCATAATTAGATAATCTGGTTGTGTCCTATAACTTCATGAAAATATATTTGACAATCTATATGAACACGTAAGTAATAGGACCCAGTGAAATTAACAGAATGTAATTAAGGCGATTAACTACAATAAATTGTATTTAGTGGTAAATTAATCCCCAAAATAAATCGATTTGTAAGTTTTCGACTTTGATACTAACCTGATTAGTTATACTGAGCGCACCTCTAGCTAAGGGAGGCGAAATCCGACTCACACGTCCGCATCGTGCCTCCTGGATAGTGGGATGAATGACTCATGAACTAACGTGAGCGATAACCCTGGTGGTGGAGGTCGGGCTAATCACCTGCTCTCACCGATACCCACCAATCGATTACGAAACCCACAGAGAAACATAGCACAACAATATTTGGAATGAAAAACGACAAAACTTTTTTTCGAAAGTGGTGCATGTATCATATGGAGTTGCTCTTCATTGAGCAAACTCCAAAGGATTGTAGAAACAACTGTTCTAGCCCCGGTAGTTGTGCCGCGCTTTGATGTGGCCTGTTTCTCTCCATAAGGGCCTAATAGGCTTCATCTACTTGTTTGGTTGGAAGGGGTAGCACCTCTAGCTAAAGGTGCTCGGTCAATTATACACACCACGTCACATCCGGATACGTCGTGCTGCATGCCTTTTACAACAGTTGGGTAGCTAAAATTGTATACATTTAGACACATTGATCATTACTCAAATATGTCTTTGCATTTCTTCATTTTTAACCTCTGGTCTGATTGGGTTTGGGATGCTTGTATAAAAATAAGTTTCATATAGTAGCGTCAATAAAGATTACATGTTCGTGATATCATACTAAACAAACAACCGGGAACTTATGAAAGATCTCTTATCAAACTACGTGAAATTCTAAAACTAATGCTGTTTCAATAAAAATTGACCACACAATTTATGATACACTGAAAGTGATATAAGTAAGCCAAAGTTTTGTTTCATTTCACCAACTTGAAAGTTAAACAGATATAGCTAAATGTAAGTCAAATCATTTTGTCAGAGATGATTTTTATCAATGCTTGGGTTTAATTACTTATCTATGAGACATAACAGATCAGTGGAAAGTTATCTCATACTAATATAGAACTTCATAGTAGTGTACTCACATGACAATATCTAGGGATCGAATTTGAATTGTGAGGTATCCTGTATTAGTACGGAGAAACTATCTACTACATCACAGGCATAAATAGTTTTCTAGTTAATGTCAGTATGTGATGTATGTTGCTTATACTGACAGATATAATTAGTATGTAACACCATTCGGAAGTGAAATGTCTGACAGCAGAAAACTGAAATAAAGAGAACAAGAAGAACAAAAACAGAAAGCAATCGGAATAAAAAACAGAATAAGAAGAATTATGATGTATATAAAGAACAATTGACAAAAGATATGCAAATAATGTATTTAATGTATGCTTTTCATATTTTACTAAAGTATCTTGTAATTTAGTTTAAACAATAAGTTGGTTTACCCCACCAAGTCTTCGTTCACTACAATATATCTTCTAGACGAGTCCCCTTCTCTGATATATCAGCATTGTTTGGACTATCGCACTCATTTCATCAACACGTCTACTGTCCAATCGTGAATTTCAGGAGCCAGTGCTTACATACCTGAAATGAATTGAATTCAACTTTTCAAGGAATTGTGATTAGTTGAACACTGAAACTCTGCGCAAACATTTTTCGTTTACTTAATTAGTTTATTACCTTGAAGAAGGAGTTCATCATCTTAGAGATACAGATGGGTTTTTAATTACATAAGTTCATGAAAATCTTGTACAATTTAATGATGATTTCAATGGTAAAATGATATCAGTTGGTATATAATCATCAGATGATATGAGACATTAGGTAAATACTTCTTTCTCGTTTGTGAATCTTCATTTGAAATAGTGGATATGATTTATCTTGATAATCTAACACTAAGATATTTCAGGAGTGAAATAGTTGCCACCAATGGCATTCGGTATTCATCTCGCCACATCAAAAAGTAATTAAAGCTAAAATTGTTCTATTGGCTGACCACCTAATGAATATAACGGTTAAACGTTTACCAAAAGACCTGCATATTTTGGAGGAAACCCGTGGTGGGGTCTTAAGGTTACACTACCAATGAGCTTCATAATAGGATGAAACAAACAGATGTTCAGTGCTTCTCCGTTTATAATTTTACCTCAAATGTGATCAATCTGTAATTGAATCAACTCTACAAAATTCCTTTAACTAAACTTAATTTAAACAGAAAGGTTTTTTTGATATTATAGTAATTTCAGTAGTTGAGATCATGAGTTATTTGAAGCTAGAGCACCATGGTAAACATGGAAGCACTGGATGGGCGTTTCGTCCTATTGTGGGATGGTAGGTGCGCACTGCTGAGGAGTCCAACACTTCTCTGATATTAATCAGCATATGCTCACTAATGACTGGCTTCAAGAGGTATTTCCTGGAGTTCTAGTGTGGAGCAGTGACCAGTGGGACTAAACACATGGGACTCAAACCCAGGACCTTTAGTTTATGAACGCCCAACACTTAGACCACTGAGCCGGCATTCAACAGTGTTAATGTCTAACTTCAACTAATCCACGAAATTGAGTGACATATCCACCATTGTCATCAGTGAGTTACCATCTCACAACAGACTAGGTTGAACTCCACTGGTCACTACTTCTTACTAAAACTCCAGGAAATACCTCTTGAAACCAGTCACTAGTGAGCATATGCTGATTAGTATCAGAAAGGGGATTTTGTGGATATTATAGTAATTTCAATGGTTCAGATCATGGTCTAGAGGTTAAGCGCTCGCTTCTGTGAAACGACGACACAATATAATTTATTTATTCAATGTATACAAATCAAGTTCACTTTTATTCAGCCTAGTTACCAACCAGGTATATTTGAAAAAAATGTTTTGCAACAATAAAGCCTTTTTAATGTCATTGAAATAGATTTGAATGAAGTTTTGGTTTTAAGTTTGGTATTAGTAGTGAATGTTTAAAAAGAAATCGAATTGAATTCGATTGGATGAACTGCTGAAAAATCGTTCTCTTTTTGTATATCTCGTACTGTGCTGAATGAAAATATAAGTATGGTTAACCGCCTTGTCATGTTACATAAAATCACATAGTGCCTTTAAAAAGATATTAAAAAATTATACATTGAATACATTATTTGCAATATTCTCCTTCAGTTATCCTTTACATATTGCATTGTTCTTCCAAATCTGTTGTTATTTCGATTAGTCTCTGTTATATCCGAGCGAAGATCGAATCACGAGTAACTTCTGAGACATATTAATTTACTAATATTATCTATACATTGTAATGGTATAACTATTCAACAATTAGAGTATGAATATTTATATTCCCCCTATTTTAGCTTTATTTGACCTATAATTTATTATTGTACGATTTACTGTTCTTAAGCTACGTTCAGTTTATTGACTACTGCCTCCCTCGTTCACAGTCACTTTTTGGCTTCATTGTGTACAAATGTTATTTCCTATTTTATGGTGCGTTGCGGTCTGTTTGATTGATATATAAACTCAGTATGTTTGAAATAAATGATTCGATTCGATTCGATTCGCATAATGGAAGCTGGTATTGGTGTTCTGAACTCAAGTGGACAGGTTAGATGAACATAGGACCAAATAAGACGCTAGACTGTTCATACCGGTCGAACGTCATTGGTTTTGTCACAGTGCTAAGATTTTATAAGTCGTATTTAGGTTGGTGGATAAATCACGTGATAAAAAGCCGGACATAAAGTCACAACAGTCTCTATTTTCTTTCCTCTTCTCTTTATTTTAATATTCTTCTGGTAAACATTTCACTTCTGATAATGATGTGTTAAAACAAACAAGCAAAAGATATCCAAGTGGCAGGAACAGGTATACCAGATATTCGAATAGGTGGCTTGGTAACTAATTAATATACATGCTCGACTAATATTATGGTGTGTGTTACTGTTGTCGATAGATATAATTAGTATGTGTCGTCAATGGAAAATGAAATGCCGGGCGACAGAAATTTAAGAAGATCGAAGAGAAAAGAACGAAAACAAAGAATGATTGGTGTCGAAATGAAGGAATAATGAAGTCTGAGACGATTGATTGACATTTTGCAAATGAAGTATTTACTGTATGGTTCTCAGATTTTACTAAGGCGTTCTGTAATGTTGCATTCATATATATATTCGGTTGTCCCCACTTCTGTTCTCATTCACTACAGTATGTGTTTCTTTTGTTTTTCCACTAACAATTTTCAATGAATTATTTCAAATCAAATATTACTATCATATTTTACTATGGGAATATATAGAAATAAATTTTTCATTGAACTAATGTAAAACATTTGTAGTTCAAGTGCATTATTGGATTTGTGTCTTATTCTTGAAGACTGTTAACTTAATTTCGAAGCTATCATTATCATCTTGAGCAAAAGTCAACAGTTATTCATGTAGAAGTGAGCTATCTACTTATTCCTTAAACACTAAATTAACTGGTTCTGATGGCATTGTTTATTATAGATTGCCAACAATATTTTGTCAGCTTTGCTTGTTATCACATTCACGTTGTCATCTTGGCCGGTTGACTTCTGCTCAAAAGATTGGTTGATGTATTTTTTAAAAAAATTACTGAATAGGATCTGTTGATCGTCGGCGGGCTTGCCAATATGTTCTAACGGCGGCTCACCAATATGTTGTGGCTAATGTCCTCAATATCTGACTCCAATAAATAATATCCCGTAAACTGAGTATTCAATCCAGGCTAAATCTCCTGGTAGAATTATGAATTTTACTCGAGATTATTCAGAAGCCTGAACACCAGTTGTAGAGATAATTTATTGTTAATGATTAATAGAAATCCACAAGCGTACAGCGAGCAAGCACACGATGAAGCCAAGTAAAAATGATGCGCAGTGGAGACGGCTGGTAAGCCAACTCATTTTAGTCAAGCGTTACACAATATTTATAGGCAGACAAAATAAACTACATACATGTGGTGAGAAATGGGATATGAAGTGTACACACATATACGCTCATATAAAAACACTCAAGACTGATAAGCAAATAATTAACAAGGTCAAAATATGACTCAAGTAGAATGAATAGAATGGGATGTCCGAAAGCTAGAATAAGGTATATGGGCTTAAAATGATAACCGACACTACAGATCTAGGTAGGCAGCTTATTGATGGTAGTCAACAAAATCGTAAAGCCAAACGAAAGTGATAAAACCTCACAAGCTGAACATTCAAGCACCAAGTTATCAGAACAGGTTGATTTAGTGCTTAAGGATTAACTAGAGAGGTCACTCATAAATGAAGTAAGAGCTGATGATATTGTCCAATAGGACGATGAAAATCTCAATCAAACCACAGATCTCAGAAAACATAACACAACAAAGAGCTTGTCACTATATTTGAGTGAATAAGTTAAAACAGATGAATTAAGACCATCAGTGCAGTCCATGATGCACATTTTGTTCTAGTTGATACACGTCAGCTGAATGTGACTGCATTACAGTGTTGATTTTCAGATCGGGACTTGAAGAGAGTATCTTTCACTTGAAAAGCCAAAGTGTTATCCACTGAGATACTGAGTTCACTAAGTGCTAAAATCAGTTACAATTAATCCATTGTAATATGTACATATCAACATGATCTGCACAGGATTCACATATGCCAACAATGACTTATCAAAATCCCGTCTTGAATATCAACAGAGGAATTTCTATTTTACTGTAGAGTTGCAATCAATCACAACTTTTAAGTTGAGGAGAATATGTTTAGGAAACAAAATGCTACGGTTAGTTTTTTATTTTATGAAACGTTAATAACATATAAACTAGGTGATAAGTGTATTATATATTGTAAAATTGAGTTTAGCAGATGATCACATAAGGTAATTGATTTTACAATGAAGAACTAGTAAAACGCTGAGAGCACTAGACAGTATCTCTGTTCATTAGATTCCCTCTTAATGACTGTAAAGTATAGCGTGTGTTCGGAAACTCCAAAGTGCTGAGTTCAACCTTGTGTATGTTTAGTATACAAACATTATTGGGAAGTTTAAAACTTCATTGAAATGGTTGTTCAGTGCTTCTTCAGCTTCAATGATTCTTATATTGTTGTTAATTTTTAGTTTCAACAAATGTTAATCAATCCTGGATTCGATTTTCAGTGGGGTCATGTATGAGTGGTGCTAAGGCGGCCAATCTTAAGATGGAACAACTGTCCGTTGATCCCTGGTTTTCAATGTTCATCTAGCTCACATCGGTTAGCGATGTGAACAAACAAAATATGTGCTACTTCTATTGTTTCCACTGTCTTGCTACTTACCCTTGTAGACGGAAACCTCTATAGTTCTCAAGACGTACAACTAAGGTTTATTCACTACCTAAAACGCATCGCCAAAACAAGCCTACATTTGCATTATCATTAAATCAATACACTCGTTTGAACACACTAATGATTAGCTAACAAGAACCATATAAATGAATAGAAGCACATAAGAAGTTCACACTAAATAATACACAGTATATAATTGTTACACTGGACGAAATATTCCCACTGGTCGTACTGAATGAAATCCACACTTAACCTATGCAATGCATATTCAGCTGAAATAATATTACTTTGGAAAATATAAACTCAATATTAAAATATCACACTGGGTATAAAAAAGCCATAAAATGTTACACTGAGGAAACATAAACTAGCCTCCTTAGCACAATGTATCAGTTACATATTGGCAAATGTACTTCGTTGATTCTTTTAGAAAAATATGGTAAGTTTGCTGGTTACCACTAGTTAATAGTTTGATAATTATTTATGTTCAGAATGGAGATTTGTGGAGATTGTAGTAATCTTAATAGCTGAATTCATGACTTCATCTAAGCTAGATCACCATTGAAAACATGGAAGCACTGGATGACCATTTCATCCTAATATGGGACCATTCAGCAGTGCACAACTACAATCCTTCACGTGAGACTCGAACACAGGACCTTCGGTCTCACATGCGAATGCTTAACCACTAAACCACTGAGCCGCCATCCAACACTGTTAATGTCTAACATCAATCAATCCATGATCTTTCCAAACCCTTCATCCATTGTCTAAAATGGATAACTGTCTCCACCTAACACAGATTAGCTACACTGATCATGGCTACTCACTAGAACTCCAGGAAATCTATCCTGAATCCGGTCACTAGTGATTATTGTCCCAGGTTCAAGTCTCGTGTGCAGAATCGTGGTTCAGCACTGCTATGTATTCCCATACTAGGACGAAACGGCTATCTAGTGCTTCCAGGTTTTCAATGATGGTTTAACTTAGCTCAACTTATGAATTCAACTATTAAAATTATTTATATAAAAATAGAAATAATTTTATCTAGAGAGAATATTGTATAATATTATTAAATGTATAATTGGTCAATCTGATAAAAGCCTATCGTGTTCACCACATGCTGACTGTGATTCGATGCCGGCAATGATGAAATAGGAGTCCTTAATTAATTTCCTATACAATACTAATCATTGACCCCAATAAATAATTGTATTAATACAAAGCTAAATAAGAAATTCTATTTCAGGTATCCTTTTATAAGTCAATAGACGATATAAATGAACAAATGCACATACTAAGAACATTGACCATTATCAATTAAAATACCGTTAGTTAAGCATAGTTATCATTTATATCAGATAGGGGAATATGTCAAATATGAGAGAATAGATAAGTAACCAATTGGGCTATAAATAAAAGTACAGATGCGTAAACACACACACACACATGACTATACAGGTCACTACAAACTTGTAATTGCATTTTTATCTTTGGATTTTAGCTTTCATTTTCTTGTTTCCATAAAATGGTCAAAATGAGAGATTTGGTAAATAAAGAAGGAACGTATCTTAATACTCTTAGCTTTATTCAACGTTGGTTTATTAAATAACAGACAATGCAGAAGAGATTATTTATTTATTTATTTGAACACATGAATATTGGTACAAGAGAGCGCCAATATATATGCGCCACACAAAACAATCAGAATTCGAAGAGAAATAAAACAAAAAAAAGCTAAGGAGCGCAAAAAAAAGAGAACAATAACGAAGAGATTGGTGTAAGGTAGTATGGTAGAAATGAGGGAACGGAAAGGTACAATCAGAAGAAATCTTTCAGGTAAGGAAGACACAACCACTTTTTACGAAGAAAGTAAAAGAAGGTTACAGCAGGATCGCCACTGGCTTCTATTCTGAGCCATATCTGATAACGTCTCTAGCCACTGTGTAGCACCATCTCTCGGACCCCAACCAGGGAGTCGTGAAGGACCGACAGAAGCCAGTCGTTTGCAGCTTTCTTTCATGCCACGACACCATGTCATGCACTGACCACCTCTCCGCTTCTTCCAAGAGATATGGCGTTTGAAAATGTTTTAATTCTAAAGCTGAGATATTGTAGACAAGTACTGAAATAAATGAGATTAAGAATATGAACTACCTAATTATAACTAATTGTTCTCTCTTTCGCTATGGTTGTTCTCGGTTAAAATGTTGGTGTAAGTAGCTAAGTAGTTCAAAAGTAATTCTAATGTGTAACAATTGTCTAGTTGAAGTTAATCAGTATTATGAATGATATATAGTTTAGAAAACTTTGTGCTAGTGTGTTTTATTGATGAATCTATAATCCAACACGATATACTTCTATTAATAATAAACATAATGAGTTTTATAAACAAAATTTGTCATTATAAACTCCTTCATGAGAAAAGAGCCTTTGAGACAAATAGTTCTATTGAATAATTTCATTACGAAATACGTAAAAGCGTATTGTCAAACTTGTGAGTGCTTAACTATTATCAACGAACAAACGTCACCATCCATCATGACTTCAGATTATTATTATTTGTTTACTTAAACACATAAACATTGGTATAAGGAGGCACCGAATACACATGTGTCACATATTTGTGTGAGGGCTGAGATACTGCCCGAATGCCCAAACTGAAACAGATGGTTTCCTTTGGAGGCCACACCCTGAGCATTTGACCAAAAGGTCTAATCCACAAGGTAGTGGAGCAACGTGGGGAGATGCAGTGCCATGGTAGCCTGTGACCAACAATTGGTTCATACGCCATTTGTTCCTTAAGGATCCTGGAAGCCATATGCACCATTAGCTTGGAATCAGAGTTTTCGAAATCTTCGAAGTGGATCCTCCATATCTACCGACCCGATTTGCTTTTCGTCCTCTCAACTTCGTAAACAACACTAATGCAGCGATAAGGCATTGAGCAAAATTTTTTTGCCAGTTGCTGTATAAGCGTGGTCATATGAGAACACTTCGAGAGAGAGAGAGAGCTGACCCTCCCCACCCTCAGTTGTACCAGGGCATTTGAGGGAAGAAGTGACATAAAAATTATTGACAGATTTAAAAAAAATTCATTAAACTAATACAACTGAGCTCTTACTCATTTTTCATCTTTTGTGTTGATAATGAAATGTACTTGCCTGTTTGTTAATTGATTCACGTTTCATAATTTTTATTGTGAACACTGTTTTATATGATAATGAACTAATAAGTTAACATTTTCTCATTTCAGAATTGGTTTAACAAGTTAGTTGAGTATATGCTAATCACCATACGTTCGTGCCCCCAAATGCCCTGGTATGGCCGAGAGTGGGTTGAGTTCGCCCCCCTCTCGAAATGCTCTCACACGGCCACGCGTATACAGCCTCTGCTAGGGAAGTCCTACTCTATGCCTTCTCGTAGAGGGGGTGTTGTTTACGAAAATGAGAGGACGAAAAGCGAATGTCCGGCGCTTTAACCGGATCCCAAACCAAATCAATGGTGAACATGGGCTCCAATATCCTGCGGGAACAAATGGCGTACTAATGTTTATGTGTTTAAATAAATAAATAAATAAAAACCATACGTTCATGCATTAGTTTTCACAATAAAGCAATCTCTGACGTTAACTGTTATTTCATACAATTACAATTAACACAATGAACATTACCATATTATCCCTCTTTGTTCCACTAAACAACCTCCACAAAGTAGTCATGATTGAAAACTTATATGGTTGAATATGAATAGATAGATGAATGAATTACAGTTATAGTACATTTTAATACATTTTCAGAGTATTTACAAATGAAATATTTGTTAAACTGGAATTTTATAGGAACATTGTATAACTTGTCCAGGAAACTGATAATTGTAACTAAACACAAAAATCAATAAAACAATTAGAGTAATTAACATTATTCATAATGAATAATGATCTCAAAATTGTACATAAACAGATTCATAAGTTTGCGCAGCAATAATCAAATTAAGATGTTCCAATTCTTGAATTCAACCGTGTCTGTTGTGAAGCAGTGACTCACTGAAGACAATGATGACCGATCGCGTAATATCGTGAATTGGTTAAAGTTAGACACTAGCACAATTGTATGTCGACTCAGGGGTTTAGAGGTTAAGTGTTCGCACTCAAGACCGAGGTTCCTTGGTTGGAATCCTGACGGTGAGATCATAGATACGCACTTCTGAAGAGTCACAGGCTAGAATGAAACGGACGTTCAGTGCTTTCAGGTTTCCCATGATGGTCTAGCTTTAGTTGTCTCATAAATTTAACTATTACATAATAGAAAACTTTTATTTTTTGATAATCTGAATTGATTTTAACAACTTTGTAAATAATCATGAAGTATTCCAGATCAGAATGTATTAAAGTGTATGATTGTTTTCCGTAACTTCTTTGGTCGATTCACGAAATTAACCTATAGTGCCATTGAAGAAGAATGAAAAACAATTCAGCAAAGAAATTACTAATTTCATGTTACGGTAGACGAAATGTTAAATTAAGATTAATTCATGTTATAAGTTAAAAGTGGTAAGTTTCACATCTACTGAGTACTAAATATAACAAATTACCAACAAAAAAACAATAACAACATTGATAATGTCAAGAATAGATCACAGAGAAACCGTGAGACAAATTAAATGCTTTAATCTAATAGGAAGATACCAGTAAGTAATACGAAAAGAATTTAAACTTTACCCCATTGCACAAACCAGTAGCCATCACAACTCAGTAGATAAGTGGGTAACGCGATGATGTTTATTTATTATTGTAGTAAACAGAACACGGATGGGAACAGTTGAATGTATTTGGCACAAAATTATAGAGTTTCTTAGTAAAATAGAACAACTGTATAGTAAATCGTTAATTTGCAAAATATCAATCCATCATACCAAACCGGACTGTTCCTGCTGTAATCATCAATCCGTTGTCTGACATTTTATTGTTCATGCGTTTTCTTACAAATTGCATTGTGTTCCTGCTCTTCCTTTCTTGATCTTCCCCTCATCTTCTGCTGCCAGACATTACGTTTTAACTCGCGTCATATGCTACTTACATCAATATAAGTAGAACACACCACATTATTAATGGCTTAATTCAATATTATATTTTGGTACAATATAGAAATCCTCAGCACAAAGTATTTCAACAAGATTCTTTTACAAAAACAAAACCAACAAAAAGGAGAGGAAAAAGGTGAAAAAGATTTGAAACTATATAACTTTCCAAATTAGAAACATGTTTAAGAATACAGATTATTGACTAGGTTGACTCTAACAACCTGCTTGTCACAGAGTATATTTGCTAGGTAAGATATTATAGGACTTTTATACTTTTGCTTGCGTGCATGGATTTTAATGTAATTACGTCTCCTTTTACCAGAAGATATACAAGGAGAAAGATAAGAGTGAAGGGGATGGTTAGTATCTGATAAAATAACACCTGCCAGGAGTTTGCATGACTTTAGATGTCTATCCACAACCATATTAATTATGACTTCGAAAGATTCACCACACACCTTGCTAACTGCCTTCAGCACTCTCCACAATACAGCAAAGTCTTTTCTCAAAAGCCCGAGAAAGAATATTAGAGAACAGTAAAGAATAATAGGTAATATGTAAGAATTGAAAAATTGTAAGAGTAAATGACGAGTAATCCCAAGAGCATGCAATCTCTTTATGTAGTAAGTCAGATGAAAAAGCTTCTTCGATAACGATACTGGATTCGAGTTTGAGAGTAAACATTAACTCTGAGATAGAGATACATCCAGCTGATGAGTCTCAAATAGGACGAAACTAGCGTTGTGGATTCCCACCATCTTTGTTTCTAAGATTTACATTTCTCAAAATAATATGAAAATTAATATTCATCCAATTGGTCTACTTATAAGTAATTGAAGTAACTTTAACAAATATCGAAATCAAACATGTGAAATGAAGGAAAAAAATGGCTATTTAGTCTATTTTAGGGGGTAAAATAGTCTTTTTTTCCCTCTTAAATTCAATAGACATTACATCATTAAATGAATAAAAGAGCAAAAAAAACAAAAAAAAACTAATAATAAAACTCTCAATTGATGACAAAGTGAATGTTTGACGAAATTTCACAGTTCCCGTCATCAAATTCTCACTAACGTGTTGTTATAAACGATTGTTATGTAATCGTGGTAGTAAGTGTACAATTCAACATTACATAAGCCTCATAAGATACATACATACATACATACATACATACATACATACATACATACATACATACATACATACATACATACATACATACATACATACATACATACATACATACATACATACATACATACATACATACATACATACATACATACATACATACATACATACATACATACATACATACATTTATGTACTTATGTATCTCTGTCATAAATTCCATGACAGTGTTTAACTAGTAAAACAAATATAAATCCTGGTAAACAGTTGAATAAAACTTTTTTCTTCTTTTCTCACATATTTCGCAATTACACATTCAATTATCTTATCTTTTGTTTAGTTTGCATCATATTTTTCCGCTTTTAAATGGTACATTCTATTGTTTAAATTTCACTAATTTATTGATATTTGAAACTGTATTTCATCATGATCTATTTGATTTTTTTCTTTTATTCTTATTAGGTGGAGTTCGTAATCAATTGGTGGGTATAGGTAAGGGTGGGTGATTAGCCCGATCTCCACCACCCGGGTTACCGCTCATGTTAGTTCATGAGTCATTCATCTCATTAACAAGGAGGTACAACGTGGACGTGTGAGTCGGATTTTGCCTCCCATTCTTATTAGGTAATAATTAATTTAAACAATTATTGTTTTAATAACAGAAGGCGGTTTTGTGGAGATCATAAGGCGATTAAAGCTAGACTACCATGGAAAACTTGAACGCAGTGGACAGCTGATTCGTTCTATTTTGGGACTCCCCAGCATTGACTCATGTTCTCAACTATTAAAATTACTATAATATACATAAAACCCCTCTCTGACATTTATAATTAGTTAATATAAAAGAAAATCATAAATGTGTTCAGCTATGTTGTTCAGTGTTTGAAATTGAACATTAAGATTAGTTCTGCATAACATTACTAACTATGGTAAAGTGTATGTACATATACCTACATATACATACATACATATTGTGGTATGTGCTACTTATATCGACATAAGTAGTATATAACGCTAGATAGGAATAGAATATTTGTGAGTGGAAGGTCAAGAAGATCGAGGAGGAAAGAACAGGAACAGAAAGTAATTAGTATGGAAATTCAGGAACAATGGAGTCTGAGACAATTAATGTATATTTTGTAAATAAATTGTTTATTGTATAATCCTCAAATTTTACTAAAAGATTCTGTAATGTTGTATTAAAGTACAATCGATTGTCCCCACTTGCGATCTTGTTCACTAGATACTTATTCATCAGTTTAAATTGTTTAATCTGTAAATACACTATGGTCATGTATTATTTCAACTAAAATTTTGCCTCTCAATGATTATTATCAGAAGGGGGTTTTGTGGAGATTTTAGTAATTTTATAGTTGAACTAGATCACCATGGGAAACCCGAAAGCACTGGACAGCCGTTTCGTCCCAGTGTGGGATACGCATCTATGATCCCAATCGGTAATTAAACCCAGGACCTTATGTTTCGCACCCGAACCATGAAACTATAGACTACAGAGCCAGCATTCAGTTATTCTAATGTTTAATCAATTCACGATATATTGAGGAGTGACTATCTCACACCTTACATGGATTTGCTCCGTCGGTCACAGATTCTAACTAGAACTTTAAAACTTTCCTCTGGATACTAGTCACTAATGTGCACATGATAATTATCAATATAGGGTTGTGAATATTTTCAAGTTTCATTGAAGATGACCACCCAGTATATTGTGAAATGATTGAAATTAGACATGAACACCATTGGATCTTGGCACATCTGGTTGTAGATGTCAAGGATTAGCGTATGAGACCCCAAGTCTTTGATTTAATTCCCGGTGATAAGTTCGTGGAGGCTCATTGCTGATAGGTCCCATACTAAAACGAAACAGTAGTCCATTTCTTTCAAGTTGCTATTGGTGGTATAATATTGATCGATTCATGATCTCAATCAAAACCTAATCCTCTCCACAAACTTATACTGATAGTTTTTTTAAAATGTACACTAGTACTCAGTCAATCATCAGTCTGTAAGCATTAGTTAAATCAATGTTGAATAAACACAACAATTAAGACATAAAAATTATTTAATTAGACTAAACAAAATCAGAATGAATTAGTTTTACAAATTATTTCCTGACAGTTATTATTTTTCACTGGTTGAAAGCATGAGTCAATTGAAGCTAGACCACCATGGAAAACCTGGAAGCATTGGACGGCCGTTTCGTCCTAGTATGGGACTCCTCAGCAGTGCGCATCCACGAACTCGACCCCAGGACCTACTGGTTTTCCATGGTGGTCTAGCTTCAAATGAGTCATGATTTCAACCAGTGAAATTTCTAAAATCTTTACAAAACCCCTTCTGATAATAATCATCTGCTCACTAATGACTGAATTCAAGAGGCATTTCCTGGAGTTCTAGTGAGAAGCAGTGGCCAGTGGAGTTCAACCAGGTCAGTTGTGAGATATCAACTGACTGAAGACAATGGTGTACGATGGCTCAACTTCATGGATTGGTTGAAGTTAGACATTAACACCGTTGGATTCTGGCTCAGTGGTCTAATTGTTAAGTGCTCGCGCGTGAAATCAGTAGGTCCTGGGTTTGAATCTCGCAGGAGGAGAGGTCGTGGATGCACACTGCTGAGGAGTCCCATACTAGGACGAAACGGCCGTCCAGTGCTTCCAGGTTTTCCATGGTGGTCTAGCTTCAATTGACTCATGATTTCAACCAGTGGAATTTCTAAAATCTCCACAAAATCTTTTCTGATAATTATTATTTTTGTTAAAATAATTTAAATATTTTAATGATTACGTCATGAAATATAATTACAATGATGAATAGTTTTCATTTCAAATTGATTGTTTATTCTGTATCACAGTAAATAATTGATTAGATAATTAAAATATTTGTCATAACACAAGATTTCAATTACGCTTGTAGCTCTTCTAGGGCTATTACCGGTCCAAAACTCAGGTAAAGAAGGAGGGTTGGACATGAGGTTGGCAACCCCATTTCATAGTAACTAGTTTTGTTAAGAATAATTTAACTAGAGTAAGTAACAATGAGTTTAAGGAACTCTATTCTCTAGTGTCCTTGTTTGCATTTCTATGAAAAAACAGTTATACATTTGGAGCAGATATTAACTGATAAATCACTATATACATACTACTCTTTAATAGTTTCTGTTATAGAATAGATAGGTTGTGAATTAACAGTAGAATCCAAGAAACTTCTTATGTTCTGTTTGAGTATCGTCAGTAGGATATAACTGGATCCACTGATGCGGTGAACAGTGGGAAATTATAACATTTGAAACTATAAAACAAAGAATTGTTACTAATATTTTAACTCTATAATTAATATACACTTGGTGGTGTTTTACTTGTATGTTCCCATTTTTATTTGGGACTGCAACTGATCAGTCTCATGTTGGCATATGTACATTCTGTGCGGATTGCCTCGATATAGCCTTAAGTCACAAGCTTTTTAGGCAAAGATGGATGGTGGCTAGTAGTGAGATCCAGGACGCGCGCTTCGTCCTATTTGGAGCGAACGGTACTGGGTTCGAGTCCCGAAATGAGCATCAACTCTGGGATGTAGGTGCATCCACCTGACTAGTCCCAAACAGGACGAAACGCGCGTCTTAGACCTAGCTACAGGACAGCTGCCGTTATATTCCTGCCATGAAGAAGAAAATGCTCCACATACACAAGGATTTGCACTGATGCTATCCAAACAAGCACAAAATGCACTTATAGGGTGGGAATATCATAGAACCAGGATCATCAAATCCTCCTTCCAAACAAAGAAATAGGGCATTACAATGAACGTCATCCAATGCTAAGCACCTACTAAAGATTACAGTGAAGACTTTAAAGATCAATTCTACGATAGGCTACAGTCAATCACTCGTTGACCTTAATTTAAGCAATAAATTTCGGTCTACCCGGTTCTTTACAAATTTGTTTCAAATGGAACGAAAAAGAGGCACTGATAAATGATCTACTTATGTAATTACACAGTAACTAGTATATGCATACATGAATATTTCCTTCTCTCCATGAAAATACATAAAAAGGAGACTATGATAGTTTTCACGAAGTTACCAAGTATGACCAATAAGTGTAACACCGGACAGATATCCGCGTAATTCAATGTTCATTTTGATGTTAAAGTTGAATACTTCTTTGTCAGTGTGAATAAAATATAATCCAACTTATCTTGGTGTTTGTGTAACATTTCGTAATGAAGTGAACAAAACCAAAAGGAAAAAGACAATTGAGGAAATATTATGGCACAGGAACTTGCATTTGAAAACTAGTATTTGAAAAAAACTTCGAAGTAAATGTATTGCGTCTGACACTGGAACTGAGGGAGCTTGTTTCGCCCTCGTACTTTCACCCTATTCTTAATTCTGATACTGAAGTTAAAACCTACAACATAACACCAAACGAACAAAGCCTTATCAATCGAGAAACGTAATTCAGATACCTATTCAATAGTTCAAAAGATATGATTATTACAAAATTACAAGAAAGTTTGATTCATGAGTTCAGGTACATTCAGCCAACGAATCCGAAATAGGATGAAATGCACATCCTAGATTCCACTGTGACTGAACATCTTTATTGAGATAATCCTCACAAGATGTAAATATCCTCTCAATTTCGCAAATAACAGCAATGACGCGATAATGCATTGAACAGGACGTTCAGGTCAGTGGCTGTATACGTGTAGTCATGTGAGATCATTTGGTGAGGGAAATCCGACTCTCCCCACCCTCGAGTGTACCTGGGCATCTGGGGGCAACCAACTAATCGGTTACAGTTATATGATTTACCATTCTCAAGTTATTCTCAATCTACTAGTCACAGTTTCTCATAATCCCTGCGACGTTTGGTTTGATCTTGTACAAATATTATTTTCTATTATATAGTGTGATGTAGCCTGATTTGCTTTTGTATATAAAACCCAATATGTCTGAAATATATGATTCGTATCTGAAACATTGATATTGGTGTTTTGAACTGAACCGGCTGGACAATGAATGAGGCTATTATTCTCAGTGGAACAATAAGAACTCAAGGCTACTTGTACTAATGTATGCATCATTAGTTTGGTTGTATAAGTCAGCATATCAAAATTTGGCAATCATATTTCACGATAATCATATAGCTAAGGATAATAATAAAGATTTATTCACAAATTACATTTCTCTAATCATCTCTACAAATATATTCGAATGTTTCCAACAAACCATATAAATCACACTGTTACACAGATATTGTAATGTTGTCGATGAATATCGAATCAACAATTATTAATTGAATATATAGTCATAGATGTGCTTTTTTTGGAATCAATGGTTTCCTTCCGGTTGTTATATTTGTCTATGTGTTTGTGTATTTTCCCCATTGTCTTTAAATACATTAATTTCTATAAATCCATTTAGTAATCATATTAAATGTCTATGAAAAGATTTACATTTTTGTACTAACCAATTTATTTATTTAAACACAAACATTGTTACAAGGAGGCAACAAATAGATATGCGCCACGTAAATCATTCGGTTTGTGTGAAAGCTGGGATACTGCTTCGACCTCCAAACGGTAGCAGGTGGTTTTCTAAGAGGACCACACCTGGAGCCTTCGACCTAAAGGTCTAATCCACAAGACAGTGGAGCAACGTACGGAGTTGCAATCCCATGCTAGCCAGTGACCAACATTCGGTTCATACAACATTTGTTCCTTCAGAATACTGGAGCTCATGTGCAACATTCGTTTGAAACCAGGGTTTTCCAACTCCTCTAGGTGGACTCGTCGTGTCCACCAACCCGATTAAAGCGCCGGACATTTGTTTATCGTCCTCTCAATTTCTTAAACAACACGCCTGCCGAAAGAATGCAGTGACTAGGACTTCCATTGCGGTGGTTGTATGCACGTAACCATGTATGAGCATTTTGAGAGGAAGAGCTGACTCTGCCCACTCTCGGCCGTACCAGGGCATTTGGGAGCATTTCGACTGCCAATTTAGATTTAAAATTATTGATAGACGGAAGAATGATTTTCGGCCAAGGTCAAATCACACTGCTATGACTAGTAAACTGTGATGAAGAACTGTATGATAAGCTGTGAATAAATATAGTTTGATATGTTCATTCATGAAATAATATATTTCAATAGAAAGTGGAAAATTATTCTTTTATAAGTAACTAGTCACTAAGTAGAGACGAATATCATTTCTTATTGAAATAATTAATCGATTAATGTTAGACCACCATTAAAAACTGGAAAGCACTAGACTGCCGTTTCGTCCTGGTATAGGACTCCGCAGCAGTGTGCATTCGCAACCGCTCCATCGGGAATCAAACTTAGGATATTGGGTCTCCCATACGGATCCTTAACATCTAGACCACTAAGACAGAACTCAAGAGTGTTAATGTCTAACTTCAATCCATCCTCTATATATTATGTCTATGTTTACATATAATCTAAATGTCAAATGGTAAGTGAAAATTCATAAGCAAAGGATGTCACTGAAGCAGGATAATTATGTACTGATTATAGTCTTCAGCCTACCTGCTCTTATCTGGGTCAGAGAAACTACTGTATACATACCAATAATTTCTGTACTTATTCATTCAATTTTCGACAGTTTAAACTTTCTAGTAATTTTCCAATCTTTTTACTCCTCTAAATGATTGAAAGAATGGACAGAAATCATGGATATCCTAGATGGACCTCGTGGATCACAGAAAATTTCCTGTTCAACGTCAAAACCAAATTAGTTTCTTTTTCCTGTATTTGCATTAAAGTTAACTGTTTTATGTTCTTAAATGACTAATGGATAAATTAACCTGGAGTGCATTATTTAATTGTTATTATGAACTAAGCAGTTAATAGAACATGATCATCTATTTTGATTGTTTATATATATATATATATATATATATATATATATATATATATATATATATATATATATATATATATATGATCTGTTTTATTATCAGGTTTTCTTGTGTTCTACTAACTCCGTGGTTTTGCTGGAATGAAACTTTTACTTTGTCCGACAACTTTGAGGCCACGATCCGCAAAATACTACTTAAAAGCAACTTTGTGAGTAGCGTCCACTACACCTAGTGGAATGTGGAGCATACATTTTTAGTGATGAGTTATGAAAATAATTCGTTAGTTATCTCTTGCACTTCAATAAAAATGTGCTAACTTTAAAAATAGTTTATTTGAGATTAAAAAACATGCATCCGTCTATATTACAAACAAATTTGTTGAAATACTATCTAAAATCCGAGTATCTATAACCGAGATACTATCCGTAAGAGTGATTCGCATTAAGGTTGGAATATATTAATGGAGCTAAGACCAGTTGGAAGACAAATGTCCTACTGATAAGTTTTGTGAATTGAACGCTATATTCGTTTCCTAAGCTAATCTGTAACTCCCAAGCTAGAACTATACAGCGATCGGAACAACGGGAGAGGAGACGCAAATTATGCGGGAAGTAGTTTACTCCAAGGTTCATTTCAGTACAGAAAATACAGGGTTTTTATAGTATTTTAAATGTCCTTCGGTCGCCAGAAGATTCTGGAATGCTACTAAACATAGTAGCAGTGTAGCAATCAACCAATCAGAACCTCTGCATGTGACGTTTCACTTCCTTGATATTTTTGGCTAAAACGTCAAGTGAACGCTGATTGGATGAAACGCTTCTTAGTGTTTCCTGATGCTTGCTTGTCCTTTGCAAGAAATTTTCTGGATCACTCCAACACCTACCACAAATTATTACATCAAGGTAAAACATCAAAAATAATGTCAGCGATATAGTTAATTGATCACTAAGTAATAATCAATGTCATTTTTGTCTTGTTCAATAATATTGATCAAAAACAGGCTGCGGTGTTGTTACCAGTCTGAGTAACATGTTAACACATACTACATTAATGTGTTAAGTGATCTCAAAGCAGTCAGTTGGAAATCCTAAACCTAAGTTTCCTGCTAGTTGACAATTATCATCAAGATATACTTACTATCTTGAAATATGCTAAGATTGATCACCGAGTTTCATAGTTTGAAACGATGAATAGAGAAACTTATGTACAAGACACCCTACCAACTACCTCTAACTATAGTCATTCAAATTTTAGTTTTTCAATCTATTCATTATAAGGTGATAAAAATGAATAAAATAAATCATTTTAAGGATGAAATTTTGCTAAATAAACTATGTAAAATACTGGCAATGAAAAAAACTGATCGGTTGACTAGAATCTGGATAAAAGATGATTGATCTTTTCACAAAACGAATTCACAAATAGTTTTTTAAAGCATACAGCCTATAGTGAACTAGTGAATGAATAAAGAAAATGTTATCATTACATATGGTAGAAAATAAAGACTATGAAATCTCGTAAAATGGAAAATATCAAGAGGGGTTTCATTGTGGAGATTG
This sequence comes from Schistosoma haematobium, assembly GCF_000699445.3. Taxonomy (NCBI): domain Eukaryota; kingdom Metazoa; phylum Platyhelminthes; class Trematoda; order Strigeidida; family Schistosomatidae; genus Schistosoma; species Schistosoma haematobium. Next base: position 13,853,695 of record NC_067200.1, read on the forward strand.
TAGTAATTTCAGTAGTCGAGAACATGAGTCATTTAAAGCTAGACCACCATGGGAAACCTGAAAGCACTGGATGGCCGTTTCGTCTTACTGTGGGACTCATCGGCAGTGTGTATTCAAGATCATTCACACAGGACTCGAATCCAGGGCCTTCACTCTCACACGTGAACCACTGAGCCGACATCCAACAGATTAGATGGTGGTTGGAGGTAGTCAACAGGAAACCGACAGGGAGCACCAGTTCCCTCGAGATTACAGGTACACCTTGAGGGTTTCCTATTGACTACTTCCAACCACCATCTAAATCTCAATATATAGTGCCCGCAGTATCGAGTTACCTAGACTGGTGGCCACATTGTAACATGATCGATAGCATTCGATCTGCACTAATAAGGACTAGACACGCATGACATTGATCAGCACCCAGTGATCAATCAATTGTGATGACATCCAACAGTGTTAATGTGTAAGTTCGACCAATACACGATATTGCGACACCGTCCACCATTGTCTTCAGTGTTTAACTGCATCACAACAGATACGGTCGAACTCCATTGGCCACAGCTTTTCACTAGAACTCCAGGAAATTGATCTTGAAGTCAGTCGCCAATGATCGTATAATAACACCGTTAGATGCTGGCTCAGTATTTACAGGTTAATTGTTTACGCGTGAGTGTGAAGTTCTCGGGTTCGAATCCCATGTGTGGTATCGTTGATGCACACTTCTGAGGACTCCCATACCAGGATAAAACGTTCATTCAATGCTTCCAGGTTTTCAATAATTGTCTAATATTCATTTATTCATGAATTAATTATTTAGTTTTCCATTTATAACATTTCCTTCCATATCTTCACAAACTAATGAAATTCATGTTTATCTTCTGTAAGATAAATAAAAAGAATTCAATATCAGTTCATTTGTTAAATTCAATATGACAGTATGTATACATTGTAAATAATAATAAAAAATTAGGGAGATTGGTTTTATTTAGTTTTCGAAAATAACTATCATTCATTTACATCCTGTCTCATTTCACAAAACACATCAACAATATTGTTTATTTGGAATTCTATGAAGTAATAGTTAAATTATCAGTACAAGGGTTGTGGAGATTATTATGTTTTTAATTGAGATCATGATAATTACCATGTGCTCACTAGTGACTAGCTTTGTGAAGGAATTCTCGGAGTTTCAATGAGAAGCCGTGACCAGTGGAGCTAATCTATGTCGAGTAGAGACAAGTGTCTACCTCAATACAGTGGAAGATTGTCGTGCAATTTCGTGGACTAGTTGAGGTTAGACATTAATACCGTTGGAAGCCGGTCGGTTCAGTGGTCTAGACGTTAAGCATTCGCGCGCAAGACTGAAGGCTCTGAGTTCGAATCCAGCGAATGGGATCGTGGATGCACACTGTTGAGGAATCCCACAATAGGACAAAACGGCCGTCCAGTGCTTTCAGGTTCTTAATGGCCGTCTAACTTGAGATCAGTTCATGATCTCAGTCAAAAAGTTAAACTATATTTGGTTGTATTGAGATATACAAATGACAGTCTAGGAATGATATGATTCATGTATGAGGAAGTAAAGATTATTCATGAAAACTGATTTATTTACCTAAATTCATCAAAAAAACTAAACGAAAGGAATAAGCCGTGTCAGTTATCTCTAACAAAATGACACAGATTTTAAACTAATTAATCAGTAAATACTGGTTAATATTGTGTTTGCCTAGTTTGATGACGCTCATCGAATGTCATTATTCAAGTGATAATGTGTTTGGTAGTCTAAGTATTTTAACATATCTTGCAATTGGTTTTGGTCTAGGTTCAATATGAACTGTTGGAAACCCTAGATTTCATGCTAGATGGTACAGATCAGCAAGGTATAATAACGATTTAAAGTCGAACGATGCTTAACCGGTGAACTGGAAGCTGATTTACCTAATACCATGAGAAGTGTCATCGATGATGAAGCTGAGTGACGTAGATTCCATTCAACCAGGAAGCATTCATTCTATCAAAACTAAAGATATGCATTGATGACGAGTTCCGACTCACATAACAAATACATCAAAACAGGATTTCCTACTTTCAAAACCTGAAAAAATGTGTCATACATGTTTGTCACATATCTAACACAAAATTAAGGTTTAAATCAGTTTATAAAGTGATTAACTGTAGGATATAAAACTTATTACAGATTATTCACCAGTCAGTGAAACTAGCATCTAGCCGTTAGGCCTAATTATCGTTAACAAATCATTTATATTTTGAAACCGACATTTTGATAAGAAAAAAATAGATTATATAGTCTAAAATTAAATCAGAGCTTTTCTCTGCTGAAATTTTATGTTAAACACCTTCAGTTAAGACATATTGTGTAACTGGAAGTATGCGCTTCTATGTGTTTGGGACTCGTTAGTTGGGTGTTCGTTTATTTCAGAGTTGATTTTCACTTGAGCATTTAAACCCAGTACCTTTCGCTTTAAGTACTCGCGAAACTTTGATTGTAAGCACATTCATCTGAAGAGACCTAAAACATAATCCATCTCAGCTTATATTGCTTGTGACTTAATGGCAAAATAGAGGTTATCCGCACAGGATACGCATATGCCAAAAGAGACTGACGTTTTGAAGTCTTATATATCAATGGGAAGACTCAAATAATCAATACAAATAAATTGATCTTACCTTTATTACTTCTTGGATATGAGTGGTTTGTAGAGGTTTTATCAAGCTTCGTAGTTTAAACTATCAATTGATCTTAAACAACCACTGGAAATTAGAAAGTCCTAGATAGCCGATCAAAATATGGGAAATCTTACCAGTGTGCATCCATAACCCCACTGACGATTAAACATAATACTTTCTGTTTCTTGATGAACGCTTAACATGTTTATCGCTAAGCCAACATCCATTGGTGCACAAGTCTAATTTTAGTCAATTTATTACATAGCTCATCCATCTTCCAATGCTATTAATGAGTATTTGTCTCACATCTGACATAACCGAACTTCTCTGATCAGTTATATTTACTGAACAATATACAAACAATCATTGCATAGTTATGTAAAACAATTGATCGAATTTCAAACCACTTGAAGTTATTAGTTAGTTGTAATGAGATTCTAATAGCCTACTCTAACTACTAAGTGTTGATAATATTATAAGATGGATAGTGGCTAGCAGTGGAATCCAGAACGCGCGTTTCGTCCTATTTGGAACTTGTCAGCTGAATATACCTGCATTTCAGAGTTGATATTCACGCTGAAACTCAAACGCATCCTAGATTTCACTGCTAGCCACTATCCATCTATGCTTAGAATGCTTGTGAATGAAGGCAATATCGAGGCAATACACACAATATATACATATATCAATAAGAGACTGATCAATTACAGTACTGAACATGAATAAGAAGATTCAAGTTAACAATGTCAATTGATTTTTGATGATATGGTCCAGAAAAACAATATAAAAAAAGGATGGTTAGTGACTAATAATGAAATTCAAGATGAGCATTTCGCCGTATTTTGAACTCGTCAACTAGATATACCTGTATCTCAGAATTGATGCTCTTTCCAGTACTCGAACCAAGTACCATTTGCTTCAAACGCCATCACATTATCCACTTAGCTCCGGAGTTCTGGTAGCCACCCCATTGCATAAGCAGGTCTAGAAAAAAACAATAAAAATTATCTATAAATATCCAATCCAAATTCTGATTCATTACTACTCTCCATTATTATCTTAATAAATTAATAATAAACAACATAGAAATTGGGCGTTTATTATAATGATGATAAAATTAGATTTTATTCTTATTTATAAAAATAAATAAAATAAACTAATTATGGTTATTATTGTTTGATTATTTCACTTATGATAGAAACACACCCATATCTGTTGTTTAAAGTTTTTTTCTCTTTTTTTCTTCTTTTTTTTGTATTTTTTCTTTTTTTAATTAAATAATTCTATTGATTTTAAATGGAGTCATTTTCTTTCTAATTTTTTCTTTTTTTTTCAGAAGTTTACCAGTTACATCTGAAACAGAAAAAATAAACGATCCAAATGGATGAAATTTAATTATTCATTGTAAATTCATTGAAAATCAGTAGAAAAGAGAGTGAATGATATAACATTACAAACATACTTACACTTGTTACTCCTCGTAGAGGAGCATAGGCTGGCTACTAGCACTCTCCATCCAACTCCTAATTTCCTCCTTAGCTGGAAGTTGGTTTGTTCTTGCCAACAGTAGACTGTTGCTGATGATATCTGGCCAATGTATGTTGAGTATCTTGCGTAGACAGCTATTTATAAATACTTGTGCCTTCTTGCTGATGGTTGTAGTAGTTCTCGAAGTCTCATCTCCGTACAGTAGAACTGACTGTCTTGACGTTCGTATTGAAGATTGGGACTTTGATATTGGTTGACTGTTGTTTTTAGTTCCAGGTGATCTTCAACTGTAGGAATGCGTCCCTTGCTTTACCAATCCTCGCTACTACGTCTGCATCTGATCCTCCCTGTTCATCGATGATGCTTCACAGGTATGTGAAGGATTCTATATCTTCCAGCGTTTCACCATCACGTGTGACTGAATTGCTGTTCTCCGTGTTGTATTTGAGGACCTTGGTTTTCCCTTTGTGTATGTTGAGGTATACTGATGCAGAGGCTGTTTCTACACTAGTTATCTTTATCTGCATTTGCTTGTGTGTATGCAATAGAAGGTCCAGGTCATCTGCGAAGTCCAAATCTTCCGTTTGGTTCTGAGCTGTCCAATGTATTTCTTGTTTTCCCTCAGATTATGTAACATTAGCTAGGATGTATTTCATAATCTTCAAGAATACATTATTTTAGTTTCCAAGTGGTACTTTCTAATGTTTACATATCAATGTTTTAATATCTCAACATGGTGCTATTATTATTATTATTATTATTGTACCTAGTATTACTATTTTGAGATGGTGGAGATATGTAGCTCAAGTGGATGATTTAGGTGAAGATTTGCACTCTGAGTTAGATGATTTACTCGTGGAGCTTTCATTGTTTTTCTGAATAACTTTATTAGCACAAACTTCAGGTATAAGTGGAGTGTTTGAGTTTCTCCACATATAACTCACAGCTTATCTTATGCACCTCAATCTTGATTGATTATTGTTGGCCCTTAACCTATGATTTTCTACTTTATTTTGATTATATCTCTCATTGATTCGACTCCTGGTTCTACATTTGTCCATAATTTTTGCCTTTAATAATTGGATTAATGAGTCGATTAAAACTAGACCACCATGGAAAACCTGAAAGTACTGAACTGCCATTTCGTTCTAGTATGAGATTCCTCAGTAGTGAGTATGCATGGTCCTTCATACAACTCTAACCTAAGAACTTCAGTCTCAACCTCTAGATCACTGAGCCGGTATCCAACGGTGTAAATGCCAATTGGTCAGTTGATCCATGATCTTGTTGAACTACAATAATCAGTATAATACCGGTGTGATCGAATACAGAGTTTCTAAGTGCAGTCTGAAATAATATTTCTCTATCGATAAATTTCTCTCAATATGTACCATATATGAGTCAGGCGAAATGCTTATCAATTTATTAAAGAACTCCAGGAAATTCATTTTGAAGTCAGTCATTAGCAAGCACATGATGATTATGATCAGAATGGTGTTTTGTAGAGATTATATTGATATGAATAGTTGAATTCATGAGTCGATGAAAAGCTAGACCACCATTTTAAAACCTGAGAAGTCTTATACTAAAACAAAATGGTCATCTAGTGCTTCCAGGTTTTCAATGATGGTTTAACTTAAATCGACTAATGAATTCAATTATTAAAAAGAAAAATCATGGACAAATATAAAACCAAGAATCAAATCAATAAGGAGAACATCAAAACAAAGTAGACAATCACTGGTTAAATATGAAATGTGGCAGAGTTTTCAACAAAAATGAAAAAAAATGAAAGGCAATGAAAGGAAAACATTCACAGAAATGATAACAAACAGTAGCTAACCGTTGATAAGTCAGATATACATTTAAATTCTCGCCAAAATGTTCTAGATTTATATTCAATTTAATGAATATGATATTTAGATTAACCAAATCAGTTTCTTTTTTCTATTACCATTTAAGATAAATGGATATAACTAACATAAAATGGAGCCTTGACATCATTTAAACTATTCTAATGTTTAAAGAAAGAAAAAAGAAAACGAGATAAGAATCAACTTCATTAGGTCGTTTTTATGATGTAGGTAAATGATAGATAGTTTGGAATAGTCTTTACATTCAATAGTATACTATGCTTTAGACTATAGAAAAACTATAATTAAGCTTTCTAAACATTATTTAGACTAATGTTCTTCTTATGTTTGTTTGTTGTGTTTTTTTTTGTGTGTGTGTATGTGGAAAACTGTAAGATGGTCAGAAATGTCATACTAGTATGTATGTTACGTATCTGTGAAATGATGTCGTAAATCTTATTTTCAATAGAAGTAAGATGAAAGTATAGATATGGTAACACTATAATAACTTCCATTACTTGATTAAGTTACAAAAATTTCGAAATGCTCTGAAGATGATCTTTATTGACTTACCAATATATATAGAATGGGTAGTGTAATTCATTATTACAAAAGCGATTTTAAGTCACAGATATATATACTCTGAATTAATAATCATGTTTATATAATAGATTTGATGTAAATGACCCTGGACCTGCTGAGGGTGTGGATAGTCAGCTTTCCATTTTCAAATGCTCTCACATAACCACGCATATAAAACCACTGCCAGGGAAGTCCTACTCATTACCTTCTCGTGGCAAGGGTGTTATTTACGAAATTGAGAGGACGAAAAGTAAATGTCTGGTGTTAGTGGACACGGAGGGTCCACCAAGAGAAGTTGGAAAACCCTGATTGCAAACCAATGGTGCACATGAGCTCCAGGATACTGAAGGAACAAATGTTGTATGAACCAATTATTTGTCATCCGCCACCATTGGACAGAATCTCTTTATGTTGCTCCGTTGCCTTGCGAATCAAACTTTTAAATCGAAAGCTTGTTGTACATTCTTCCTCTTTAATGTCTTACATTAACTTGCCGCCCAAATACTATGAAACTATCCAGTTTTGTAGTTTAGTTTTTTTAACCATATTTAATTATTATCATAAACAAGTAATCGGCAATGGAGATACATTGTTCTCTATTGTTATGAAATACTAAACATGTTACTCGTTATTTTGATTAGTAAAGCCAATTTGATAATACAGTGATAGAATGAAAGTTGACAGGATAATGTGATATAATAACAAACTCATCACATATACACGTGTTAAAACATTTTATATGAAAAATAATAGGTCAACTAAATAAGTTAAAAGATAAGCGAAAATAAAGAGTAATAAAGTGATTGAAGTTAAACATTAACGTTGTTGTATGTCGATTCATTGGTCTGGAGGTTAGGCGTTTGCACGGGAAACCGAAGGTCCTGTGTTTGAGTTGTACGTGAAAGGATCCTGGATGAGCACTATTGATGAGTTGTATACTAGGATGTTTCGGCCGTCTATTGCTTCTAGGTTTTCCATGGTGGTCTAGTTTTAATCGACTCATGAATACAACTATTAAATAATAAAGTACAAAAAACAGGGTGAAAACCTCACTTGGTATTAAATCAGTATTACTAGGATAGGTTAAAGGTAAGGACAAATTGTTTTTGAACGCATAAAGAAGATTTCAATTTCCGTATAGCCAAGGCTTCCATAAACCTTAGTATACGTCTTCAAAGGCTTTTGTAAAAAACTACAAATACTAACTTGATGTCAACCTTATGACCAGTCTCAATCGAATATTTCTCAATGGAGGATGATGTCTGTCTATCTTGTGATCATATTTGACCATTGGAATTCATTTATTTCTGCAGGCATTTTGGTATGTGTTCACCCACCCTTAATTGCACATCCCGATTGTTTTTTCTTATATACGTGTTTTCGCACATATATGTAAACTAATAGACACAATCTCTTACGTGCTGTTTGGGTTTTTGGTGTAACATAGACCTTGGCTTTTCAATAATGACAAGTTGAGCTGTATAAAATGTCTTATTGATAGCTAAATTAAGTCTGTTTTCGTATGAGACTATTTGAGTCACCTCTAAATAGTGACGTAATGTAGACTCGCTTTTCGCGTGCCATGAGCGTCATAGGTTTTATCGTATTGCAACCGTTATTTATTAACGTTTCAGTGTAGAGCTTCACGTCTCCTTCAATAGTGTCACTAGTACAAATATGATTGATCCCTTTGAGTAAGCCTTTTATTAATCCGTGTTTGTAATGAATTGGACAGTGACTATGGAAATTAAGTTGTTGCCATGTCTATGTCGGCTTTCTGTATACAGAACGTCTGATAGAACCGGCGTCTCTCCTAATAATCAATATGTCAATAGACGGAGATGGTTATTCCTTTCTTCTTCGCATATAACAGAAATATGCTTTTGACTTATGACGAGTTCTTTTAACGAGCGGTTCACACCTTCATATTTATCATCTATGATTATGATGTCATCTACGCACGCTTATACAGATATATCTTTTGAAGTGAGTCTTCAGCTAGAGTACAATTGTTCAGATGAATCGTTGAAGCAGTGAACTTGCGATTGTACGATAATCATTAATAAGTTCAGATATTTTATCCACAGTAAGTTGCTGATTCCGCATCCTGCTCCATAGTTTGACTAATCATCTAGATTTGAGCTTTATAAATAAAATTACTACACATTCATTGTCGTCCTGAAAAATATCGTCAACAGGTAATTCGTGTAGAATCTTCCTTATCAATGAACGTTTTCGATTAATTTATTGAAAATTTTGATTCTGAATAGAAAGTATTTGAAACTTTGGGTATAACTTCCTACTTGAGTATTGGTCCGATAATAATGATGTTATAGTCTATACTAAAACTATAAACACCCCTGTTGTTCCGTACATTTTCGACTCTTACCTAACATTCACTTCCTCTGTTTCTTCCGTCTTGTAATTTGCCTCTGTGTAGTTCTATTCGTTCGAGTATTTGTTGTAGTTGTTTTAATCAAGTCGAGAACTTATTAGTTTTCATGAGAACAAGCTTTTGTAACTGAAACTATCACATCTTAATCTTGTGGCTGAAGCAAACAAGTATCAAGAACTCTGGTGGACCAAATATAAAGAAATTCAAAGTTGTGTTTGAATATAATGTTGTCGATTGAATCAGCGTCAAAGAGAAAACAAATTCCTGGACATTACTGTTTCAACAATCGGCTCTTAATTGTTCATATGATCTATTTCTATAACCTTTATCTATTTTTTAACACAGCTTCATTTATAATGTTGTTCTTATAAATGACTTTATTTCACACTTCACTTAATGAGCAAACATTAACCCCATTCTAAAAAGATAATATTAGGTTTCACAATAGAAATGTAAACCGTTAACGAATCTATCCTATCAATTTACAAAGTACTGTGTTGTGTATTACTGATGTTGACATATATAAATAGTATGTATCGTCGTTCGAAGATGAAATAGCTGGCGGCAGAATGTTAGAAAGATTGAATAAAAAGAACATGAACAAAGAATAATTGGTGTAGTAATGAAAGAACAATCAAGTGTGAGACGATTGATTGACATTTCGCAAATGAAGTATTTATTGTATAATTTTCGGATTTTACTAAGATGTTTTGTAATGTTGTATTACAATACATTCGCTTGTCCCCACTTGTGTCTTCATTCACTATAGTATAATTAAACATCTGAATAGATTAAAATACATTTCGTTTATTGAACCATTTACGTTTTACATTTTAAGCATCATTTTCATCAGACATTGCTATGAAGCAATTTCGTACCTACACCGCACAATATAACAAAGCTAAGATTCTTAGTAATCAAACTGACCATGATATCATTTAGTTATTGAGTTCGAATTCGACGATCTTTTAGTGACTCACATTTATCACAAGAAGACGACTGGTTTAATAAAAACAATTATTATTATAACCAACTGTACCAGTGTTTGTTTTAATGTGCTTTTGTTTGACTGTGCTAATGACAGCTATATTGTGCTTCCATTCTTATTCTTACACTTTGATTGTGTATCCTTTCGATACCACGAGATCGCCAGAAAATATATCTCTCCACTTGGTCCATTAATTGCCTTCTGATATTTGGCTTCTCGGGGATTTTATGGATTTATTTGGTTACGTTCAACCTTCGCCTTCTGATTTATTTGGCACGTGTTTCTTGGTAGCGGTGTTCATAGTCAACCGCGACTCGACGCCACGCTACAATCTAAAGGTACAACTTCAGTTGATTCATAAAATACCACAATCTATTTCTTGACTTCAAATATCACTTTATGTTGTACCTTCTTACCAGAATTTCAACAAAAGAAAAAACTGCAATAAAGCTAGTTACTAATAAGCAGATAATTATGTTCACTTTAGTTATTTTTACCCAATACTACTGTATCATGTAGGTGGCTCTTTACAGAAGATTATTCTCACAGTCATTATTTTTATTAGTTTCATTTTAGTCAAGAGTCCTTTGTCTTGAGTGTCACGTTTGTTCCCTTATTTATGTATATAAAGAATATTTTATGAAAATAAACAATTATCACAGAAATACTCAAATATCTACAAGCAATGGAATTTCTTCAAAGTATTTTCTATAAATATTTACTGATGGGACTGATAGGTCCTGGGTTCGAATCTCGCGAGGCGGGAGAGTAGATGAGCAAGGAGTCATATACTAGGACGAAACGCCTGTCCAGTGCTTCCAGGTTTTTCATGGTAGTCCAGCTTCAGTTGACTCATGACCTCAACTTTTAAAATCACTATCATATCTACAAAACCCTTTCTGATATTTACTGATTACTGGTGAGACTATAATTTATAGACGAACCAATAACGTATAAGATAATAGGTTTGGATTTCGATGCGAAATTCACTCATCCATTTGGATAAATAGTGTTATGGTATTATAGCTGATGTCAGTTCATGATGAAAACCTTAAATCTAATTTCTAACCTTAATTATCAATTCTAAATGATTGCTCAAAAGTCGTCCGTAAATTATAGTTTCACCATAAAACCAATGATTTTCTTGAAAGTTATAAAGAGTTGTGATAAAAGAATCTTATGGTTAGTGATACAAGAGAAAATCGGTCAGTCGACTTGTGAAAATCAGATTTTAACAGTTAGCACTGCAAATTCATGATTACACATAGGATCTAATCCAGGATCTACAATTTTCGTAGCGAATGCTTAAAATTCAGACCACTTAGTCGGAATTTATCGACTTGTTTTCCTAAGGTTTGTTTATGCGAGGTAACGTGACCCCTAGTATGAATGTTAGATGTTTGTCAACCTGATGGTCGTGACTTTGATCATCAATGGGTTTTTTGGACAAGGCTTGATGAGTGGTACTATACTATAAAGAAACAAATCCCCTATCCTTTTTAGTTTCCAATAGTTGTGTAACTATGATCCATCCGTAATTTAAGGCATTAAATTCTATAACTGATGAACACTTAGTTATCAAGGTCTTGTTATAAATTAGTTCATAACATTTATCGAGGTAGTCATCGGTAATATGAAAGTGTAACACACTGAACTAAGTTTTAATTGCTGAACATCTTTTATGTAGGATCAATAGTTTGGGTGCAGAGTATGTTCTGATGGATTCAGAGGCAGGTCTCCTTTTGATTATCTTTACACAGTCATCACTTTTGAAGTTGAAATGAATAGATATCGATCGTTTTTGATGTGTTTGAACCCATTTTATTGTCTTAAGTCAATGTATTTATTTAATGGATTTTGTGGGTAACAGTTTTTCCTAAGCACTTTTAACGTTTATCAGATATTCTTCCATTTTATCAGCTGTATATATCCTTTCTACTCTGTAGAATAATGTTCTGATCCATGTTTTTGTAAACGCCAATAGTAAAATTTAAGCCAACACTATTCCAAGTACTTTTCGATACACCCAATATTGAATTGTGCCATCTCCGCTTCGATGAGTGTTATTGCTGATAAAGTGGTATATGTCATTCTTTTGATATTAGATATTAGATTGTATTCTATGGTGTGTCCTATGGAATGATTCTAACAGATATACTGAAAGCTGTTTACAAGTGTCGTTACATCATAAAACTCAACTCATTCTTTGGAATGATGTAGTCATCATTACGTATTTTTTAGACCTTCATATCGGCTGGTAACTGTATTTTATTTAACTGAACTCTACTCATTTCATTCTTACTTATTAATAACGTTTAAACATTATGAAACTACTTATTTCTAGCTGTTTGTTCTCTTGTTAGTTTGTGGTGGATACTACTCACAAAAATGCTTGTAAGTAGTATGTAGCAGAACGCGAAATCAAAGTTGCAACAATGTTCAAACGGAGAGAAGATCAGTACAGCTAAATCACGGGATAGAAATAAACACTTAAAGACTAGACGAGAGAGCAGTTCACATTGTAGAACACGTAGAAAGATATAAATAAATGATCGAAGGCCATAAACATATATTATGCAAATACACTAATGATTCAATTAGTAAGTTCCTTCTACCTATTACCTTCTTTTACACTATCAACATTGTAGAATATTCCTCATTATGAGATTTACATATGCATTATTTATTTATATCCTTGTTATATTATAAAATAAATTCATGATACTTTACTCACATTTTGGTGTGTGCTAATGATATAAGTAGTGTACATCATTAATCGAAAGTGAAATGTGTAGCAGTAGAAAGTTAAGAAGATCGAGAGTGGGGAGAGTCCGCTCTCCCTCTCCAAACGCTCTCACATGGTCACGCGTATATAGCCTCTGCCTCACTGCCTTCTCGTGGCACTGGTGTTGTTTACGAAATTGAGAGGGCTAAAAGCGAATGTCTGGCACTTTATCCGGATTGGTGGACATGGAGAGTACATCTACAGGAGTTGGAAAACCCTGATTCCAAACCAATGGTGCACATGAGCTCCAATATGCTGAAGGGACAAATGGCGTATGAACCAATCGTTGATCATCGGCTGTCATGGGACTGCAACTCCTTACGCTGATCCACTGCTTTGTTGATCAGACCTTCAGGTCGAAGGCTCCGGGTGTGGCTCCCTAAGAAAACCACCTGCTTCGGTGTGGGCACTCGGGCAGTATCACAGCCCTCACACATATCGAATGAGATTTGTGTGGCGCATATCTATTTGGTGCCTCGTTGTACCAATATCTATGTATTAAGATAAATATATAAATAAATAAACAGAGAGTAATTGGTGTGCAAAAGAAGAAAAATCATTCAAGTTTGAGATAATTGACTGACATTTTTCAAACGAAGTATTCACTGAATAGTTTTACTGGGAGATTCTGTAATTTTCTGCTGAAATATATTCGATTGCCCCACTTATATTCTCGTTCACTACAGACACCTTAAAATTATAAATGGAACCATGTATAGAAAATTATATAAATGTTTCTTTTCAATTTGGATGTAACTAATATTGTCCCGGTGTTTATACATTCAAAACAACTTATAGACAATAGACAATAACATGAAGAGAATGAATGTTTTAACATGTTATCTATGATAAACACTCAGTGTTTAAAATGTATAATCAACATGAAACTATTACCTAATTAACTGTGATTTTGTCATGATTGTTACCGTGTTCTAAATGAAAACATTTTTCTACATAATCAAATAGGTTAGGCTGTATATTAAAATAACTTAATAACATTGTAGCACTAGTTGATTGTTTGTGATTTAGCTAAAACGATGTGTATCATAGTAAGTCTTTCTATTCTCTTAGTAGGGGAGATGATGGTTTCATCCAATGTTCTATATATAGAAAGTAAACATGAACAGGGCAATATCTTAATTTTCATAGTTACTGCCTAATTCATTACAAACGTAAATTAATAAAGGGCTTATTCAATAGAATAAATCGTATTTGTACTAGCGATACTATTGAAGGAGACATGAAGCTCTTGATTGATAGGTTAATGGAAAATGGTTATTCATTAAAGTTCATAAACTGCTGTAAGAGTTGCAATATGATTAAATCTATGACGCTTCTGGCACCCATAAAGCGAGTTCACATTATGTTACCATTTAGAGGAGGCACGAATAGTCTCATGTTGAAACGGAGAGTTAGATTAGCTATCAATAAGACATTTTATGCAGCTCAACCTATCATTATTGATAAGATAAGGTCTATGTTTCAACTTAAGTCCAAACAGCACGTAGGCGGTCGCGTCACATTCCATCGCATTTATCGATTCACATGTATGTGCGGAAACCCGTACATAAGGAAAAACAATCCTGATTTACAACTAAGGGTGAGTGAACACATACCAAAATGCCTGCAGAAACAAATGAATTCCAATGGTCGAATAAGATCACAGGATAGTTAAAATAAACATGTTCAAATCATAATCATATATTCTGAAAAGAAACTGACTTATTCCTGAGGTTAATCTTTAAGTGATATAAATAATCATTTTTGTTCATTCTAAGATTTCATTAAGGGATAGGTGATCGGTTCTTTTGAATATTTTGGCGTAATTGATCAGTCTCTTGTTGGTTATATGTACATCTAATGCGGATGAACTCGATATTGCCCTAATTCACAAGCATTCTAAGGAAAGATGGATAGTGGCTAACAGTGTCTATTGGAGATTGTAATAGAGCAAATACAGAGTATGAATGATTTACACTACTTTATATTATTCTGATAACAACTGACCTGACTGAAAGAGTCTATATATGTATATATATAATATTTATTTATGAATTCTAATTTCACTGCTTGGATATTGTATTATATGTCTGGGGAAACGGAAATAATCGAGTTCAGTTTATTACTTATTTCACGTTTATTTCATAACATAGGCACTGAATTGAATTGGTTTTTTCTATATGTACTCGTGTTTACTGTAGTCATTCAGACAAGACATAAATTAAATTTCTTAATCATTTGAATTGTTAAATTTCATCATCTGTTGAATAAATAGACAGTTTATGATACAATATCAAAGTCAGAATGTTTAATACGAACATCAATACAGTTCTAATGTACGGAGCAGAAACTTCAAGAACTAACACAATCATCATCAAAATGGTACAAGTATTTATTTACGCATGATACTCAATGTCCGTTGAACAGATATCATGAGCAATAGCCTACTATAAGAGCGAACAAACCCACTCTCAGATGAAGAGGAAATTAAGAAAAGACATTGGAACTAGATAGTACATATATTTTGGAAATCATCAAACTGCATTACGAGGCGAGCGCTAACTTGGAATTTTGAACGGAAACTAATAAGGGGATTGTCAAAGAATATAATGGATTGAGAATTTGACGTAGACATGAAGAGGATGAATATCAGCTGGAATGAACTGGGAAAGACTGACCAGGAGACAGTTTGATGGATAATGCTGATGAGCGGCATATGCTCTTCTAAAAAGGGTAACTGGTGTAAGTAAGTAAACACGATAAATTTTATTTAGTTTTCTGAATAATCTTCATCATCACTTGTATAAAACATCCTCCAGATTATCGGTATAAAGAATAACACACATTCATGAAAGTTTCAATATGACGATAATTAACAGATGAATATTTTTTTAAATGTTACGCGGTAAACATACTGACATTTAGTTATCTATAAATGATATACATTAGATATACAAAAAAGGTATGATTCTGCATACCTATTAAGAAGTATCTTATTACTCACTTCATTTTATCAACAATAACATATTTACTCAGAAAATCCAATGAGTTTTTCATATTGTTTGATCCAGGATACCATCTCTCTGTTGAATGGTATGGTGAGTTTTACATATCTAGAATTGGGCGTAAAAGAACTTCAGGTTTATGAATCTTAGATAGACTACGTGGTCGGGTGGGATGTGTTCCAGAAGGCTTGAGCCCATTATGTAACCCGTTTTGTCTAGAATTACGGTGTCCGATCCTTCATCAAGTTTAGTGATAAGAATGTGTTCATTCAATTTTAGTTCCCGGATAGCCTCGCGATGTTTAACAGTCAATATATTATTTGTGTAATGCTTGTTACTTTTAAGTTGATTACAGCAATCAACCAGCGTGGTTTTGAATATTTCTAAATTATTTATTTATTTATTTATTTTAACACATAGATATTGGTACAAGGAAGCACCAAATAGATATGCGCCACACAAATCTCATTCGATATGTGTGAGGGCTGTGATACTGCCCGAGTGCCCACACCGAAGCAGGTGGTTTTCTTAGGGAGCCACACCCGGAGCCTTCGACCTGAAGGCCTGATCCATAAGGCAGTGGAGCATCGTAAGGAGATGCAGTCCCATGGTCCTTTAGGATCCTGGAACCATGTGACCATTGGTTTTGAATCAGGGTTTTCCAACTCCTGTAGATGTACTCTCCATGTCCACCAATCCGGATAAAGTGCCAGACATTCGCTTTTTGTCCTCTCAATTTCGTAAACAACACCAATGCCACGAGAATGCAATGAGTGGGACTTCCCAGGCAGAGGCTATATACGCTTGGCCATGTGAGGGCATTTGGAGAGGGAGAGCATACTCTCCCCACTCTCGGCCGTACCAGGGCATTTGGGGGACACAATTGGATAAAATTATAGATTTAGTCAGTGGTACGTGATGAAAAAAAAGGAGAACTATTTCTTCCATCATATTAAATAGTTACCAACACAACAGCTTTTTTTCTCTCCTGAACAACACTGATTTATTTTACGAAAGTTCAGTTCAAGTTTAGGCTAATAAATATATGTAGTGGCTTTGATTTGTTGATCAATCACCTTCAAAACCATTAGGATAGTTACTATAAATAAACTGTTTATAATATTCTCCGTATAATTTCTTCTAAACTGAAATGTCAAATATAAATAGTTATGTAACATAGCAACACGAACAATTTTTTTGTTTCACTATTGTAAATTGAATAAACTCTATTCTATAAACATAGAACTGATGAATATGTAACATCTCATATTACATCATGATATGTCTACTTGTCAATATACATCAAAATGTCAATAAATGTTTACCATAATAGTACATAATAGTACATAGTATTTCCAATATACATATATAAATATGCAGAAAAGGTTCAATGAAACAGTGTAGGACAAGAATTATATGCAAAGATGGATGTGGCTAGTATTAGAACCCAGAATATGTGTTTCGTCCTGTTCGGGACTCGTCAGTTAGAAATACCTGTATCTCAGAGTTGATGTTCACTCTGTGACTCGAATCCAGTACTATTCGCTTCAAACGTCATCGCGTTATCCACTTAGCGACTGAGTCCTGATAGCTACTATACTACGTGACTTTGAATATATACCATAGTTGTCAATGGTGACGTTATGTTTATTTTTCTAAAAAAAACTGTTATTTTCATTTCTTCATTATTGTTCAAAATAAAGGTGTATGGTTTCAAATTTCAGGTGTTCACTTGACTTGAAATTGCTAATAACGAGGCGTTACACAGGTTTATGTTCTCCATCAATATATAATGTTGATATTCTTTGTGAAATTTGGTTCTATTTTCAGTCTTTACAATTTTCATTTAAACCCCTGATCTGTAAATATTGTGTTTTTCTGAAATGTCACCAAACACCTTTGTAGCTTAATTTGCTTAGTTACTCCTGTTACCTTTTGTAGAGGAGCATAGGCCGACCACTAGCATTCTCCATCCGACTCTTTCATCAGCAATCCTTTCCAAAGTTAAATGTTTGCATTTTTGTTCAGCCTATGATTTAAGTTTCATGTTAGATGCAGCTTGTAAAAGGAGTGTATCTGTTATCTTGAGGGAGCTGATACACCAGTTGTCAAGGAAATCATTGAAACCAAAAAATTCTGTTTGAGGTAGTAGAAAATTTGCTGCCAATCTTGCTGATGAGTATCAACTAGCTAGAAATCTAGGTCCTCTTAATTTTGTGCGATCATGTAGAAAGTTGTACTTAATTAAATCTCTTTACTGACATCAATCAAGAATTATAAGTAGTAGTTTCTGTCCGTAAATATTTGTTCAATCATGAATTTCAAGACCCTGTTTTTTCTTCATTCATCTCCAAACTGTCTCAAGAGGTTGACTACTATATTATACAAGTAACATTTGTTTCTATAGAAATATTCACATTTAAGCAACGGTACTGGTGAGGATTTGTATCATAGCGGCTATCATATGATCCTGAAAAACACAAGTTTTTATTGGAAGAAGGCGATATTCTCAGACAATTTGAATAATAAATCAGACTATATATTATATAAATGAATAGTTCCTCCTCCGACTAACTATGTTTGTAATAAATATTTGGCGTCATTAGTAATTAACGATACAAAGTAATTAATTGAATTACCTAACTAGGTTGATAATTGAAAGTTGTCAAATGCTAATTCAATTATCTTGATGAAATGTGTTCATGTAAGTTTCCGAATATTCTGGATTAGATTCCTAATCTGTTTGTTGGTTCTAACTACCGAAATGTCCTTTACTAGTACAAAGAATCTGTCTAATACTCTTTGAATTTCAATGACTTGATGGTTGAATTCAGATATTGATGATAACAAACTTATTTCAATTGGCTTTCAATACCTAAAAAACGTGTTAGAAGAACTTTGGAAAGGTAATTAGTTTGATAGACATTGTAGCGGTATGATAAAATAACAAAATCTTGAGAAAAATAATTAATGAACATTTTGTGTGGGAGGAAGTTAAATCGTGTTAATTATCCATTATTATTGTCTAGACAAGTTTATGATAATTATAACAAATTCTACAAAATTCAATCAAACACATACTAATTATTATCGGAATAGGGCTTTGTGGATATTGTAGTGATTATTAATAGTTAAATTTATGAGTCAATTAAGGCTAGACCATCATGGAAAACCTGAAAGCACTAGATGGTCGTTTCATCCTAGTATGCGACTCCTCAACAGTGAGCAACCACGATTCCGCATATTGGACTCAAACCCAGGACCTTCACTCTCACATGTGAACTCTTAGTCTGCGGACACTGAGCCGGCATCCAACGGTGTTATCATATGTTTACTAGTGACTGGCTTCATGATGAATTTCCTGAAGTTCTAGTGAGAAGCCGTGGTCAATAGAGTTCAACCATGTCTGTTGTAGATTCAATTACTCGCTGAAGACAATAGTGGGCGGTCGCGGAATATCAGGGATTGGATGAAACTAGACATTAACATTGTTGAATATTGGTTCAGTGTTTTGGAAGTTAAGCGTTCACGCACCAGACTCAAGCTCCTGGGTTCGGGTTTTGTGTACGGAATTGTGTGTGTGCACTGCTACTACAACGAAACGGTCGTCTAGTGCTTCCACGTTTTCCATGGTGGTCTAGCTTTATTCGACTCATAAATCCATCTATTAAAATATACTAATTAGTATGATTTTCAAAAAATTACTCATTTCAAATTGACTGATGAGATAACATATGCCGTCACCTTAATCAATCCAGTGTGGTATCTACTCAATTGTTATGTTTTAAATGTGAAAATACTTTATAATTAAACAATATGGTAGACAAATTGTTCGTCTTCTTATTACCAAAGTAATGAGATATCTATTTAAAAAATACGCAATGTTTAGGGAGTTCAAGGTTACGAATAAAGTTTATTTGGAATTTGTCTTTAAAGCATAATTGAGTGAGAATATAATAAATCTGTATAATTCGTCTTTATACAGCTTCCCAACAGAGTCCACTACTATCGGTTGAAAAAGGCAATAAATTTGTATCATGATGAAAATCATATAAACAAAGTTTTTTTGTCGAATTGTGTAGAATTCTAATTCATTATTATGTATTTATTTAAACATATAAACATTGGTACAAGGAGGCACCAAATAGATATGCGTCACACAAATCATCCGAATTGAGTTAGACTACTCTGACAATGTTTGTATGCACGTGGTCGTGTGAGAGCATTTGGAGACCATTACAGCTTCATTAATAGGATTCGGTCCGCACTAAGAAGGAGCTTACATACATGACATCAATCACCACCCAGTGATCAATCAGTTTTAAATAAATGTCAGTCCTACAGGAGGTCATTCGCTGCCCGCATGGCTGAGTGGTAACGTCTCTGACTGGGAAGCTAGGTGACACGGGGTACAATCCGTCAGAGGGCACCGGTTCCCCAGAGATTACAGGTACAACTTGCTGACGAGTGCCGTGTAGCACGAAACCTGGATCCAACGTTTCCTGTTAACTACCTCCAGTCTCCATCTTATCTAGATATCGTGTGACCTAAATGTATTACTTTCAACCCCTGACGAGATCTTGGATTAGCACAGGCTAAGAGTTTCATGTCAGAACAAATCAATTACTCAGTATTTCATTCACTGTATGAATCAAGTCAATCGGTGGTGTTAAGTACAACGTTTACTCGTGAAGTAAACGTCAGAGTACTTACGTAATGTGCGGATTCAATCCGAGGAAAAGAAAATAGAATTCTTAGTTTTTCAAAAAGAAAATCAAGATGTCCTTTGTGTTGATTCGTTTGTCATATTAACATGTTTGGTGCATTAATTTTACAGAAACAGATTTTAGTTAATCTATGAATTACTGTAACGGTTTAGTGGTAGTCAATCTGTTTAACTACAAGCAAAAAAGCATCATGTATTCAATTATTCAACATTGTTAATAGATTCACGGTGTACATTTTTATCCATAAGAGGGATTCATGAAACGGTTTTCTTGTTAGGGAAGAATACTTTTGTTTCAGGTACACTATCTTCAAATCTTCATCACATGTGATCAAGCAATCGGAATATCGTCATTAAACAGTTATCTTATCCTACTTTTCAACTGAAATCAGACACGAATATAGTTATTTAAGGATAAGGAGATTGACTTTTGGTCTAAAGATTTTCTGTTTGATCCCTGGTTGAATTATTAAAGTACATTTTTTAGGAATTACATACATGGACAAAATAAATATCAAGTGCTCTCTGCTGAAATCAAAACGATATTTTACTGTTTCCTCTTTAAGTGGCATCTTTTCACCTTATTATACCATTGTATAATTTTAGTTTTTTTAATTTCTGGGAATGAGTTAACAGTGTTATTTATCCCTAATCATTGACTTGAACCTGGTTATAATTCAACTTAAATAGTTGAATTCATGAGTTAACTGAAGGTAGACCACCATAGAAAACCTGGAAGCACTAGACGCCATTTCGTCCTAGTATGATGGGACTCCTCAGCAGCGCGCATCCACGATCAACACATTGAAGTTGAAAAATACATTTTCTGATCTAATAAGATTTACTTTTGCCTGTTTTATTATATAGTATACAATGAAATGCTTCAAAATAGATCTATCCATTCATTTCATATTCTTCATCTATTCTATGATCTAACTGAATAAATTCTGAATAGTGTGAAACCTATGTTAAGTATAGTTTCCTGTAGACCACCACATAATCACGTAATATTTTAACATAATAAACAAGATGCTACTTAAACTGGTGAACTTCATACAAACTGAAAGACAGAATTCCATCAGAATTTAAAAGTATTATACAATTATAACATTCATCAGTACTCAGTGACTTATCAATGGTATACATATAACAAATTAGTTGCTACCCTAAATCGTTTTGTATCAACATCTTACCCATAATTTAACCATAAGATGAATAAATAAAAGAGAATTTTAGAAGAATTATTAATTGAGATCATGAACCGATTGATGTTAGACCACCTTTGAAAACCTGGCAGCACTGAACGGCCGTTTCGTCCTATTGTGGGATTCCTCAGCAGTGCGCACGATCCCACTCGTGGGATTCGAACGTAGGGCCTTCAGCCTCGCGCGCGAACGCTTAACCTACTGGACCACTGAACCGGCATCCAATGGTGATAGTGTCTAACATCAACCAATCCACGAAATTGCACGACCAACTTCTGTTTTACTGAGGTAGATACCTGTTTCTACCCGACACGGATTAGCTCCACTGGTCATGGCTTCTCACTAAAACTCCGGGAATTTTCTCACGAAGCTAGTCACCAGTGAGCAAATGTTGATTACATTCTATGACGTAAAAGGGTTACAAAAATGCAAAGAAAAACTGTTCAAGTAATATGTAAGCTTAAGTGATTTTATTTAAATATATGTAAGGGATACCTGATTTTCATTCAGGCTGATAGATTTTAATTTTGAACCAATGAGACAAATGGTACTTAGTATTTTTGAGAAATATATGTATATAGCAGAAAGGGGATTTGGTAGATGGAGTCTCAAACTAGGACGAAACGGACGTCCTGTGCTTCCAGGTTTTCCATGGTGGTCTAGCTTTAATCGACCAATGAACTCAACTAAATATATATAATTCAACATAGAACTAATTATTGGTTACAGGTAGAAAATGTTTGTATTGTTTTATCTTAATCTTTCCATTGATATTTAGGACTACAATTAATTAGTCTCTTAATGACACATGATACTATGATATTACCTTGAGTCATAAGTATTGTTAGCAAATACAAATTCCATTGAAAGCCACTATCCATCTTTACTTACAACTGAGTTAATGGATTTACAAGTGCATCTTTTATAGTGAGTCCTTTATCTCACTTAATATTGAATGTTTATGTATCAGTTAAGAATGAATTGCGGTTGTATCTTTGTACTGATTATCTTTTCCAATTCAAAATTTTATGCAAACCGTCATCTTCATCTCCTGACAGAAACAATAACAAATTTTTTGATATGCTGATTAATATATATAAGTGTGAAAAGATTCTATATCATCGAGGAAGCACCGAAGCCGGTTATATAGCGCATACTTATGAAGAGGTATAGAATTGAATCAAGTCATTGTTATCATACGAATACTCGTAATTTTTGAACAGTTAAATTATTCTAATCTTTCTATTCGTTTTATTCATATGCTTGGTCTTGTCAACTATTGAAACATGTAAGTAATTGATAAAGTTCAAATTAAGGTTATGAACTGATTAATATTAGACCACCACTGAAAACGTAAAAGTACTGGACTGTCAATTCTTCTTAGTATGGTACTCCTCAGTAGTGTTCATCTACGATCCCTCACTGGGAATTCGAATCCAGGATATTTGGTCTCAAATGCAAACGCTTAACTTCTAAACCACTGAAATGGCATCCAACGGTGTTAATATTTAACTTCAACCAATCCATGTAATGGCAACATCATCTTCTATTGTCTTCAGTGAGTAAAAGTTTCACACTCAACTCGGATTAGCTCCATCGGTCATGGCTTCTTAATAGAACTCCAAGAATAATCTCTTGAAGTTAATCACTAATGAACACATGGTAATGATCCGTATCGGGTGTTGTGAGGATTGTTTAATTTTTGATTGAAATACAATGCAAAGTATTAATAATCATGAAAACTGTCGAATAGGTGTATGTAATTAACTAGTGAAAAACAATATACATTTGTTTGGTTATAATGACCAATAAATTTGTAACATGAAATGGATGGTTTGTGAATTTTTAACCAGATGTTTAACAGATTTTGTCAATGATCATAAATTATTACTAAAACAGCTGTTAGGTATTCTCAATCTTCTCATGTTCTCCTTTTAATGATTTGATTTCATTGTATTCATAATTTATGATAGTGTGGTATGGGTTACTTTTATATTCACATAAGCAGTATATAATGGTGGTCAGGCAATGAATGTATTTCAGTAGAAGATTGGTAAGGAAAGAACGGGAACGGAACTCAATCGGTATGAAAATGCATGAATAATGAATACATGAGACAATGCACTGATGTTTACAAAAGAAACAGTGAAGTTTGAGACGATGGATTGATATTTTGTAAATTAACTATTCACTATATAGTTCTCAGATTACAATGAGATACTCTGTAATTTCGTGCTAAATACATTCGACTGTCTCCACTCGTGTTCCTGTTCACTACAATAGTATAGTATAGTATAGTATAGTATAGGATTCTTTGTTTAGACAATTGAGTGAAGATTTCATTTTTAATGTTACGTAATTGATCATGAATTGATTTTTAGTTGTAGACTTTTATTAAAATAACATTCCATCAGATTTTAGGTAGAACGACCCAGTAATCTCACTTTTACATCCTCACCTTATAATTTCGATGTTGATTCATTTAATAAATATTTCCTGGAGTTCTAGTGAGAAGCAGTGACCAGTGGAGTTCAACCAGGTCTGTTGTGAGATATCAGCTCACTGAAGACAATGGTGTACAGTGGGACAATTTCGTAGATTGGTTGAAGTTAGATATTAACACCGTTAAATGCCGGCTCAGTGGTCTAATTGTAAAGCTCTCGCGTGTGAGACCGACAGGTCCTGAGTTCAAATCTCTCGGAGAGCGCGATCGTGGACGCACGCTCCTGAGGAAATCCATACTAAGACGAAACGGCCGTCCAGTGCTTTCAGGTATTCTATAATGGTCTAGCTTCGATTGACTCATGATCTCAACTATTAAAGTTACTAAAATCTCCACAATACCCCTTCTGATAATGGATTTAAGACAGAAAATCAAGAAGAGATCTGAATTCATCATTACATTGAATGTCAATGATGCTATTAGTGTTCGTAGCACTTCAGTTACATTAAGTATAAGGAAAATAATAAACCTTCGAATTTCCCGACTTTGTACGCAAAAATATTATTCTATTCTATTCTATCCACAATTGTAATCATGACAGAAATCATTTTTTTGTTCCATCTTCTGATGACATAATTGTACAAATTATCTTCAATTGTACGCTTGTTATTTTGATGTTTTAATCTTAATTTACACAACATTCATATAACTTATTTACTTATCCTTCCATTCAATAGACTTTTACAAATCTCTTATAAATTGTACACGATTCAAATAGTAAGTGTAAAGTCTTGCAATAAATTACCGACACATTTGTGTTTATTTAGATTGTTTTCTGAAAATAAAATACAAGTCTGAGCAAAGATGGATGGTGGCTATCAGTGGAATGTAGGACGCGCGTTTCATTCTATTCTAGACTCAAGACAGTCCGCACAGAATGCACATATGCTAATAATTTACTGAAAACACTGCTTTCATTCAAAATATGTCTAAACGGAATACATTCATTAAGAAATTAGACAAGAAAGATTGATTCAGCGATGGGTTATCTTTTTGAGGAATTCAATTTCAAAGCTCTACAATCACAGATATTATTACAGGATGATAATAATCATAACAATACTGATGATAAACTTCTATTAAACATGGTTATAATAAGGTAAAACAAATAAAGGTATTAAAGAATATTTTTTCAAACAGGGTAACTAATAATCGTTTGATTGTTAATGGCTTAAATATTCATTATAAAGATAAATAGGCGAATTATTATTGGAAAAGAATGGTTCAGCGTGATAAGATAAAATGTTGAAATTGAGATGAAATGTAACCAGGACGACCATAGAAACAGAAATAAACCAGTTAGAGGTAGGAGGTTTGAGGAGAAGATGGAAGGGTTAGCAGTTGGTTGTAAGGGAATAAACGTATGAAAGAATTTATGAAACATTAAGATCATGGTAGATGAAGAGGTTGTACTAAACTCCTTTCAACACACAATTATGGTTTTCCTAGATGTATGACAATCGCTTCGGTAATGTTAAGAAGATACAATATAATTGTCTTTGGAAGACTTTTACTTACATTGTAGATGACTTTGAACGCAGACTCAGTCTTAAATGAGTGAACTGTGTTCACAAAGTGTTCGATTATTGAACTTATTATTGAGCCGTTCCTTCCTCTTTTTAACCACGCAGGGTAATGTTCTTGAATTTTTTGGATAAAATGCTGATCGAACGACTTATATACCTAGTTCCACATGAGTTTATTATCATTATCATTGTAATGATTATCATTCTGAAAAATATGTGTATACATATGCGATTGTGTAGCTTTAAAAATGAATTCACCGAAAAGAGAACACTTGACTGAAATAATCTTTCTTATTTATCTGATCTCAGCTCTTGATGAAAAACCATAAATCTAATTCTTAACCCTAACCATCAGCTGTAAATCATAATCTTTATTCTTCAAACTGCTTTATAACCGTCATTTACCCTTAGCAAGTAGGTCGACACTCTCAAGGTCAGTTTGGTGTCGCTTAAAAGTCGTCCATAATTTATAGTCTCACCATCAAATTTTCTTTTGTGTATTAGTTTAAAGATATTTGCTTTTCATCTAATGGAGTGTTCAAGCAAAGGTATACACGCCAAAATTCGAAAGATATAATATCCCAAAGAAGATTTAGAATATAGAACTAAGTAAACACTTTTAATTTACTCACACTTTGGAAATACAATCAACGTAGTTAAAAAAACGCCAAGGAGTAATCGGAAATAATACAACATAAATCTAGTTTCTACTATTTTATTGATATTACTGTAGTGTATGCTACTTATGTGGTCAGATATAAGTAGTATGTAGCAGCAATCCGAAGTGGAATGTCTACCATCAGAAGATTGAATTGAAGAGAACAGAAAAGAAACTAGAAAATAATCAGAATAACAACAGAATTCGAAGAAGAATATAGTATGTAAAGAATAAAGCAAAGAAGCTGTGCAAATGATGTATTACATATATGATTTTCATATATTACTATTGGCAAGGTTTGATAAGTTTTTACCCCGCCTGAGTTTTTGCTCACCACATTAATACTACACTAATTTTATTGAAAGTATGTATTTGTTTATTAGTACTAATTCAAAATTGAGATCATTGAAAAAGTACACAATCGTAATTGCTAATATTGATCGGAATTGATACATATAAAATGTTTCTTTATATTATGTAATATCCAGTTGTTACCATGGTAGATGTTTGATCTTGGAGGAAACTATGCACAGAACTATGAACTATTAGCTATTTATGTGAATGTCATTCAGGCAAAGATTTGATGTATTTTTTATTGAGAAAATTGTTTACTGTTTACGGTAGTACGGGAAATAGATTTAATCACATGTAAATGTAACACATCAATTTGTTTTATAAGAGTAAATACATTATTGGAGTAAAACCTCGAATAGAAAGGAACGTAGGTATCAGATATTACTAACAGCGACATACTAAATGTGTTCAGGATTGTGGTTATACTGGGACAATCCGTAAGATAAAGATATTTAATAACAGAAACTGATTCTTTACTATCTTAACGATAAAGAGAAATTTCAAACTCTTATTGTGTAATTGTCTATTTTTATGAATTTAATGACCGATTAGCTGAGTTTTATCGGTAAACATAATTGATTGATCACTGGGTGGTGATCAATGTCATGTGAGTCAAGTCCTCATTTAGTGTAGATCGAATGCTATCGACCATACTGCAATGTGGCCACCAGTCTAGGTGACTCGATACTGCGTGCATTATATATTGAGATTAGATGGTGGTTGATCACCATCAAGTGATCAATCAATTGTGATTACATCTCAATCCTACAGAAGGTCAGTCGCGGCCCGGATAGCTCAGTGGTAACGTTTCTGACCATGAAGCTGGTTGACACGGGATCGACTCCGTCAGGGAACACCAGTTCTCTCAAGATTACAGGTACACCTTGCTAACGCGTGCCAAGTTGCACGAACCGCGGGTCCAGGGTTTCCTGTCGACTACCTCCAACCACCATTTGTCGGTAAACGCTTAAAAAACAGTTAACTGGTTAAATATATGAATAATAGGAATCATTTTTACAGACCTTTTTGTTTCTTTAAATTGTAACTCTAAAAATAATTTAATTCGCTTGAATAGACTACTGATAAAATCACTTCAGTATAATGTCGTCAGTGATTTTTGACTAATTATAAGATTCAATAACGTACTAATCAACATATAACTAGAGTTATCTTAGTTAATACATTCAAAATGCAGTAGTGTTATACCGAATTCTATGTGTTAGTAACGGTTTATAACATTTTTTATTCAATGTTATATATCCCCTTTTATTTGAAAAGTTGTTTGTTTTGTCTCCTTCTTATGTTCTGCTACACATACTATATACTATGTATTTTCTATGTAGACATGTAGTGTCTATGGTTGTTGAATCTTAAAAATTATGTTGTATATCCATGATGTTGACGGAACTGGCAATAATTAATTGAATCATCAAAACAATACAAATACAGGTTATAAAAGACTTTTTGTGTATAATCCTAACTATCGGCAATTATGACAATTCCCAAATAAGACGAAATGCACTTCCTTGATTTCAATGCAAGTCACCATCCATCTTTGGTTGTAATTATGTGAACTGTTATAAATATACTTTTACATATGGTTCACAACACATTGACACTATGAAATGAAGTGAATTGTGACATTATTGAGTAGATATGATATTGTAGGTGCAGAAATATGTGAATTTTTCTTCATCTGGTATGAATATTATTGACATTGTTAATCATTAATAGTGATTCCTTATTTATGTGATACTGTGGTGTGCACTTCTTGTGTCGATATAAGTAGTATTTAATACTAGTCAGAAATAGAATTTCTGGCGGCGGAAGGTCGAGAAGATCGAAGAGGAAAGAATGGGGACAGAAAGCAATGGGTATGAAAATGCGGAAATAATGAAATCTCAGACAATTAGTGAACATTTTGCAAATGATGGTTGTAGTAGTTCTCGAACTTTAAGCTCCGTACAGTCGAACTGTAATGATGTTCGTATTGAAGATTGTGACTTTGATATTAGTTGTCAGTTGTTTTTAGTTCCATTGTAGGAATGCTACCTCTCGTTTGTTAATCCTCGCCATTACGTGTGCATCCGGTCCTCCTTGTTCATCGATGATAGTACTCATATATGTGAAACTTTTCACGTCATCCAGAGTTTCTCCATCAAGTGTGAACGTTCAAGTTATTATAAATTTTCTTACGTTCTTTACTCATTATCAACAACAGATTTTTTAATGGTGAATCATTTTACATAAGTTAATTATATAAGCACGTAAAGTACACCAACTTTGAATGTATATTCAAGAAAAATATTAACTTATATTAACCATGATAATAATGCTGAGATCAGATGCCAAAAATTGGTTCAACTCAAGGCTAGAAACAATTGAACATCATTTTGAAACCCTTTAAAGTCTACATGGTATTGCCTAAATGAAAATCCCCATTGATGTTTAGAACTACAGTTGATCGACCTCTTATCGACATATACGCTTCCTGTTCGTCCTGATTCGATATTGCCTCAAGTCACAAGCCTTATAAACAATGATGGATAGTGGCTAGTAGTAGAATCCAGAACGCGTGTTTCATTCTATTTGGGGCGCTTCAGCTAGATGTACCTGCGTCTTGGAGTTCATGTTCATTCTAGGACTTCAATTCAATAATATTCACTTCAAACATCATCGCATTATCCACTTAGCTACTGAGTCCTGATAACCACCTGCTTGTGCAATCTAGTGAAATCTATATTCACTTAGTATTGTTTACTTGGATCTTCCCATTAATATTTAAGACTACAATTGATCAATCTTTTATTAACATATATTCATACTGTATGTATTGCTTCGTTATTGCCTTCATTCACAAGTATTAGAAATAAAGATACAATGAACATCAACTTTACTTTACTGATACATCCAACTAACGAGTTCCAAATAGAATGAAATATGCATCCACCATTCATCTTTACCATGATATTCCATTTATGAAAAGGGATAAGTTAAATAAACACGACGACCACCACCACCACCAACAACAACCATTTGAATAAATCCAATACAATTTTATTATTTCTGTTATACAAAGATAACATGGTATTAATGATGTTTACTTGGAATAGTTTATTAAAACTACATGCCTTATCTCATAAACATTGATATTTTCATTTCATCTTATCTACTGATATCTATTTAAATAATAAAGTTATTTATCTGATAAATAAAACTTATTTAATAATAGACAACAACCAAATAATATTCATAATATAAATCGACCTACATTAAATATTCAATAGAAATCAATAAGTAGTAGGTAACTGTTTTATATCTTGCATGAGATTTCACATGACTGTTTCCTCATCCTACCATCATTTATATGAAACTTTATAAATCTTTATATTTGATAAAACAGGATCATAACAAACTGTTGAATTAATTTACATCAACTGAATGATAGAATATGATGGATAGTGGCTAGCAGTGGAATTCAGGACGAAACGTGCGTCAAACTGGATTCCACTGCTAGCCACTATCCATCATTGCTTACAAAAAGCTTGTGAATTAAAGCAATATCGAGGCATACGCATAGTATGCACATATGCCGATAACAGACTGATCAATTACAGTCTTAAACCTCAATGGGAAGATACAAGCCAAATAATACCAAGTGAATTTGAATGTTAGATAATAGGCATATATTTATTAGCTATTTACATAACTCATTTCTGTTATTAAATGTGTATTATTGAGACAAGTGTTTCGTTTGTTTTGCTCGAAGCATAAATCATGTGTCGGTTGATATTTTTTGTAAATAAATAATTTAGATTGATATCATGAATGGATCAATGTTAGATCATCGTTAAAAACCTGGAAGCAATGAACAACCATTTTGTACCAGGATAGGACTACTCAGCAGTACTCATTCACAAGTCTCATGAAAAGGATCGTAGGTGTGCACTACTGAGGAGTCTGATGCTAGGATGAAACAGTCATCCCATACTTCTGGGTTTTCAATGGTGATCTAACATTGATCTATTCATGATATTAATCTAAACTCAACAATCTTCACAACCCCATGCTGATAAATAAATAATTGATGAATGTGCAATAAAAATATCAAGTTAGATGTTTATTTGAACGTCTTTTGTGGGAAAGTTTTATTTGTCACATATTAACCACAAATTAGCTTCGTTTGTAAACCAGGGATCACTAAACAGCTATACCACCCTAGTACGAGACTCTTCAGTAGTTTGAACATCGGTTGTGCTTTAGTTAGGATTGATCAATAAATGATACAAATAATAAGTCAAAACAATTTCTATAGAACAACTTCAAATAAACTATAGTAGTTAGGTGACTAGTGACTTATTTTGAAGTATTCTTGAAGTTCTGTTGTGTAATGATGACTAGTGGAATCCGGATATCTCGAGGATGAAACATGTTTCATTAATAACATTGTATTATTGATATGTAATATCTTGAGTTGACTGAAGTTGGAATTGTCTCGTTAAACACCAAGTCATTAGTACTAACAGATAACGTTTCCCCATGATATTTGACGGTCCTTATTTGACTTCAGGATCATGGAAGTGGATTAATGAAGAGTATCATACTAGGAAGGAACATTTATATGAAGTTCCCTGGTTCTCAATGATACCCCTAATGAAATCAATCTGTGATAAATACATCTTAAAAGTAAAGTATATAGTTGTGATTACTTATACCATTTATTTCCCTACCATTAGGTAAGACTAGAACAATTCATTCACTTCTATAGAACATATACAACAAAACTAAGCAATCAATGGGTTAGTTACGTAAAAACTAAATTCCGGTTGATGTAAGTGTTATGAAAAAAAATTTTTTCAACGGTTTTCTTCTATGGAAACAAAAGTGTTTTACTTTGATTTGGGAAATATCTTAAGTCAGACTAAACTATGTTTAATGTTTTTTTTGGTATTTTGAGTTACTATCCTTTAGTTGCTTGGTGATTTAAGCAAGCAAAATTAAGTTTTACAAAAGAAAATCGCAGTATCGAATAACTTTTTTGTACAAAGAATGTAGTCCATAACTTGGTGTATATTAAATGTACACTGTAAACATAGAATATTAAAGAATTTTGAAGTGGTAACATTAGTCTCAGTTGTTATTTCATGTATTCTATGTAGAAATGTATTATGCAAGATTATATGAACATGATGATCACTTAGCAATAAAGTGTGAATCCGATCTTTCAAATCAAGAAGCTGTCTATATGTTCAACGTATATACAAGCAGCGTATTTGCAACGTATATACATGGTTTGCTTTTGAAAGGGAATGTACAATGGATCAATAAAAGCCAGACATGAAAATTCCAGAGAAAACATAAAAATGTTTGGCATAAATCAGATTTACAGGGGGTGGTGTCAGTTTCTCCATGGGTTTTTATTAATATGGAGATAGGATGTTTGTGAAGATTGGAGAATTTACATAGATCCCGTCACTCATGGATTTTAGATGACCACTGAAATACAGGAACGAACTAACAGTTACTTTATTATAATATGGGACTTCTTAGAGCTAAACATTCATGATATTACAGGGAAACGAATCAAGGGCTTTTGCTTTCTCATCTCGGTAGTTATCCTCTAGGCATCTGAGTCAGCATTAAATAGTAAACGTATCTAACTATAATCAATTAGCGATATTGTCCGACTATCTCCTATTGCCTTTAGTGGAAATCTATCTCTCAATCGAACAATTGTTTCGTTTTAGCACGAGACAACATCAATGAACATAGATAATTCCATCAGGGACCAAGTTCAACATTTCCTAATTAGGTCAATTTCAAACAATGAAGCAGTTTGACTCTTCAACTCAATGACTATGTACACTATTGTGAAGTTGTACACTACGAGTCGTTTAGTAAAAATATCTTTGATTTTATTAGTTGTGTATTTCGTCCTGTCTAGAATTCAATGCCTAGATTTATCTGCAATACAGTGGTAATGCTCACGTTGGAACTTGAACTTTGAGACCATTTATAATGTTCACCTTGTTGAACTACTGAGTCCATCTAGTTACTAACATGTATAATGAGGTTCAAACTATTGTTAATGTTTTGTGGGTAATTTGTTGGGACTTGAAGTGATACACATAACGTTTTGATGTTATCTGATAACGGAACACTCTTGTAACTTCACTTAAATGTTATTACAATTCGTTAGAATATACTAAGCTCAGAAAAAGTTTATCTAGTGCATTTTTTTCAATTAACCTCATAAACTAACTGTCATTGCATGGATAGGATAATGACGTGGTGCTATCCGAGTCTCATCAACGCTGTTACAACATTTCTGTATTAGGTATAACGTTAAACGTTTTAATTAAACAGCTCAAATGAGAGAAAAAAGTTTAAATTTAAAAGAGTTATATGTCAAATTAGTCAAATTATCCACTTTTCAGTGGGCTTGCTTGCTATCTTCTATTCCACATTGAGTACCATAATACAGCATGAGTTCAAATTTATTCACTGACTGAATAATTTTCATCACTATAGACTAGTGAAAATTGTTGAGTCTAGATTGATTTCATGAATATAACAATTTTAGATCACCATTGAAAACCTGGAAGTACTGGACGGCCGTCTCATCCTAGTATGCGATTTCTCAGCAGTGCGCATCCATGATTCTGCACGCAGGATTACCACTCAAAAATTGAAGAATTTTTTTTAATAATCGTGAAAAAACTTCAAGTGCCGACAATTTGACATTTCGAAAACTTGAACCTGGACGATAAAATATAACTTGAAGTATATATGAGTCAATATATTTTATATTAATGCTGAGTTTTAGATATTACCCTATAAGTTGTTAGCACATTGTATCTACCTTTCTGATACTAATCAACATAAGCTCACCAGTGACTGACTTCAAGAGGTATATCCTGGAGTTCTAGTGAGAAGCATTGACCAATGGGGTTCATCCGGGTGAGATAATGAGATAGTACCTCACTGATGACATTGGTGGGTGCGTCACTCAACTTCGTGGGTTGGTTGAAGTTAGAAATTAACACCGTTGGATGCCAGCCGGCTCAGTGGTTTAGAGGTTGTGTTCGCGCGCGAGATCGATAGGTCGTGGGCGTGATCGTGAATGAGCACTGCTGAGGAGTCCCACAATAGGACGAAACGACCGTCCAGTGCTTCCAGATTTCCAAAGGTGGTCTAACATCAATCGGTTCACGATCTCAACCATTAAAATTACTTTAATATCCACAAAGGCCATTTTCGATTCTATCAATTTGTGTTGAAGATCGCTGTTATAAAGAATCTTCTCTTTGAGTATATACGTTCATAATTTGAAATACTTGAGAAATTATTCATTCAATCCGTTATTTTATCATACAGTATTACTACTTTATTAGAAAATATTTCAATCCCAGAGAAGTTATGCTTACAATCAACATACCATAGTGTTCCATAAACTGACAATACACTATCCCATAGTATAAATTAACTTATATAGTAAGTTAAACTTTCATAATGAATTGATAGAAGTCATTTTAAGTAATGCCACAACAGGATATTAAGCTGTATATATCTAGTTTAACAATGTTTATATATTCTTAAGACTCATACTCTATATTAAATATATATATATATATATATATATATATATATATATATCAGAAGGGGTTTGGTGGAGATTGTAGTAATTTAAATATTTGAGATCATGAGTCAATTGACGCTAATCCACCATGGAAAACCGTCCAGTGCTTCCAGGTTTTCCATCGTGGTCTAGCGTCAACTGATTCATGATATAAATGCATATAACATCCGTATAAAAGTTTGAAATTATATTTAAAATAATGATGGGTAGTGGCTAGCATTGGAATCCAGGACGCGCGTTTCATCTTGTTCGGGAATCATCAGCTGGATATACCTGTATCTTAGGGTTGATGTCCACTCCTGGACTCGAACCCAGTACCGTTCTCTTCAAACGCCATAGCGTTATCTATTTCGCTACAGCTAACCATTATCCATCTTTGCTTATAAAGCTTGTGACTTAAGGCTTTATCGAGGCATCAGCACAGGATGCACATATGCCAAAATGAGACTGGCCAGTTGCAGTCCTGAATAACAATGGGAAGATACAAGTTAAACAACACCAAGTGAATTTATATTTAAAATAGTTTTATTTTTTATCGATCGTTGACGAATTAATTAGCTTATATAAGATAGTTAGTTATATGGATATGAGACTCGTTGACGACGGATGAAACTTCTGTATTCAGATAAATAAATCACAATCAAAGTTTCTTAACAGTAGCATACTGTTTTAGTTATTCACTCGAATTAAGTTGATTGCTAATCTGTGCTGGTGAGCAAAAATGGGAGATCAAAATGTGTAAAAATGTGGTTACCCCATCAGTCATTTACTTTACACTTTTCCAAGTTAACATAATGAAAATTATTTTAATTTTTCAAGTTCACTTGACAGTTTAAATTGATATGAAAGCTTTTAGCAGTATACATGCAAAATGCTAAGAATATTGGAAATGTTTGATACGTATTGTTGAAAGTGTAGAATCAAGAAATTATCAGTGGATCCCGGACGAACCTCTCGGTCATGCTAAATGTATTTTAAACTCAGTTAGTTAGTTACTAGATTTTGGCTTGTCAACCGAACTTCATCAGGGCCAAAAGAGTTTAATGCTGATCAACTATTTGACAGCATGGACTCAGTAAGTGTTGAAGCTTAGTCTTAACCTTAAATAATTTAGGCTTAGAGATAAATCTATCGGTTCTCCAAGTTTACTCAGGAAGCAGAATTATCTGCCTATCAGATTAGGATGAGCCGTGCTGTGGGAGTGATTCAGTATTTTAGCATCAATGTAAGATTACTTATATTGATCGATTATATCACTCTGGTTAACTTGAAGAAGACTAGTCGAATAGTCCACAATCTAGACTTACTTATCACTATATAAGAATATTATTATTATTATTAGCTTTATTCAATATTATATTTTTGGTACAATATAGAATAATCCTCAAAGCAAAGTATTTCAGCGAGTTTCCGTTTCTTATTTCATGAACAATATTGACGATAAATATTGATTGATTGCCAGTTAGATATTAACAATTCAGAAATCGACATCTGAATAATATTCATTCTTTTCAATGCAGATTGGCAGCAACCAGGATATCTCTGATTGTACCTTTATGTAACATGTAAAGGAAAAGGTTGTAAACTTTTGACAAACACATCTGAATAGGTTATGCAGTTAATTGATATAATGATCTGTTAAAACAAACAAGGAAACAGATAACTTGTTGAAATATCTAGACGTCAGGAACAGGTAGCCCAGATATTCAATCAAGCCTCCTGAAAAAGAATTGGCTTGAATATATCTTAAAATAAGAATACACATATAATGTGATCAGTACTGTAGCATACTCAAGGCCAAATAAAAGAGGAAGAACAAAGAACACATTACGCCGGGAAATGGAGACAGATATGAGAAAGATGAACAAGAATTGGATGGAACTAGAAAAGAAGGCCCAGGACAGGGTGGGTTGGAGAATGCTGGTCTCTGGCCTATGCTCCATTGCGAGTAACAGGCGTAAGAAAGTAAGTAAGTAAGTAACTGTAGCATAACTATCGATGTTTTATTCCATATTTAATAATACTACATAATAGATAAAAATGAATTCACAAATAGTCACTATTGTCTCAAACAAACATTCGTTTTTGCATTAACTTTGGTCTTGGTAACAAACATTATATACCTAAACTATGGGTGAACGTAGAGTGTTTATACGTTTCACAAATGAAGACATTTTCACTAATATTCTTACTGATATGTTATACAATTAACATACCAATAGAGTTTCATTGGCGACCTACATAGTTTTCCACCAGTAATAAAGTTATAATCATAATCCTTCCGAAAAAAAATAAATTTAATATCCCTTTTAAAGGCTTATGATTATGTGTATTTACAATTGAATACACTGATAGGCATAGTGTGAGTGCTCAACATTTCATAGAAAGCTAAAATATCGGGTGGCCATTGTAATTGAGTACTCATGGGATATAATTATGGAACCTTAAAATAGAAATATTGAGATATTTTAATTAGGAACGGTTCAAAATTTCGGGAACTTTTATACAGCTGTCATGTTTGGAAAAGAAATGGTTACTATATCGCAATTCATGTTTACTTCTTTGACGTTTCAAACTAACCATAAAGTATAACACCAAGCATTTATTAGTTTGATGTAATTTCTTTTTTGGTGTGGAAATTTGAGCTACTTTCTGGACAGTAAAAAAAAGCTTTGTAATAGTACTCAAAATGATTTTAAAAAATAATACTTAACGTTGTTAATCTGTTAGTGTAATGGTAGGTGGTCTGATTGAATATTCATGTTACCTGTTCTTGTCATCGAGATATTTCAACAAGTTATCTGTTTGTTTTAACACATTATTATGTTTATTTAATGATATAATCGATTCAGGTGCGTTTATGAAAAGTTTACAACCATTCCTTGTACAAATTACAAAAGAACCCAATCAGAGTGTTATGGATGCTGAGGAATAATGTGCCAATCATTATCATGTTAAGTTTAATGATATCCTTGGACTCTAAATGGGCATTCCCTATTGGCCGTTATTTATTTCACTCGTTAAATATTGTACAGATGTTGTTTTCTATTTTTATGGTACGATGTGGTCTGTTTGGTTAGTATATAAATAAAGTATGTCTGAAATATAATGATTCATAACTCAGAGGCTGTGAATTGCGTTCTGGACTCAACTGGCTGGGCTAGACAGTGAAGCGGGACCAATCGGGACTCTAGGTCGTCCTTGCGCGTTTTACGTGTCACTGATTCGATTGATAAATACGCTGCTTATCATAACCTGCAGTCCGTACGTTACAACACAGAGATATTATGGTTGTTGCCAATATACAACGAAAAGAATGTACATTATTTAGATATCGATTGACTAGACCCCTTACTTCTAACTGGTGATCAATCAATATTTTTCGTCAGGATCGATCAAGAAATAAGAACACAGGAACTCGCTGATATACTTTGTGCTAAGAATTCTATATTGTACCAAAATATATTATATTGAATAGAGCTATTATTAATAGTAATCTACATTGTTCAAACTGCTGAATGAATAATGAGACATGAAACAAAGAATAATACATACTTGTGATTACAATTTCTACACATTTGGTTCACAATATACAATACTCTCATGATGAGCATGTATTAGTCAACATTTCATGATCTATATAATAAATTATCTGAGCTGTCATTTGAGTTCATTATACGGAAACATTCATTTCATTCGTAAAATAATGATGTGGATCATTTGAAATATTTTTTCTAAGAATAGAGATAACGAAAGTTCTCATAATGTATAGTAATTACTTATCTGTGGGTATATTCGAGTTAAATATAGAAAATATAGTCACTTATCATTGACAAGCTTAATCATTTTTTTGCTCTACTCAAGAAATCAGTAATTAATTTACCTAGGTCTAAAGTTAATAACTTTCTATCACTGTTGTTGAAACGCAATTAGATGAGTAGAATTTATAAAGTCTGACTGAATTTATCTCCTCTTATATATATATGTATACCATGGAATACCTGGAAGCACTGGACGGCCGTTTTGTCCTAGGGTGGGAATCCTCAGCAGTGCGCATTCACGATCGCACCTCACAAGATTCGAACTCAGGACCTATCAGTCTTGCGTGCGAACGCATAAACTCTAAACCACTGAGCCGGCTGGAAACCAGCAGCGTTAATGTCTAATTCCAACCAATCCATAAAATTGAGTGAAAGTCCACCATTGTCATCAGCAAGTTACTATCCCATAACAGATCAGGTTGAACTCCTTTTTAGGGGTTTAAACATTTATGAAAAGGCTTTTTGCTCGGTGATATCAATTTGGCTGACTCAAATGATATTTATACAATGGAGGTATTTTTAGTGATTTCACTTCTTTTCTAATGTCCGAATCCAACATACTCATTAAGGATGAATTTATCACTACCTCCACAACTATTTCACATGTGTTTCTCAATTAATGTTTCTTTATTTCACACAATTTTCTTCAGTATTAAACTTGAATCGGGTAAGAATAATAAAAAAAGTCGTAGATTTGACTTACAACGTTAAACATATAAACGATTCTCACTAAAGTTGTTAGTTTAGATGCTTTGTAACTTCAATTTGAGATTTTCTACGACCACAATTAGTTGACATAATCGTACAATTTTATTGAACTGATCCAGATATCAGCAGATATTTGAATAGACACAAATGATAAAACCAAATTTAATTTGAACTGATAAAGTACAATGTGAATCCATGTCAATTCACAATTGATACATGATATAATATGTAATTTATCTGCCAACAATTAAATGTAAACATAAATCAATGATATTCTCTCTCTTAATCAATTGTTGCCAAGGCAACAAACGAATCATATTGTGTTTTTTTTATTATTCATTACCAAAACAGCTGTTATAATTGATTTGGGTTTGATAACTAAGACTGATAATATAAATTTGGTTATGAAAAATGTGACAATTTTGTTATAGATGATACTAATTATAATCCTGTCAAATGTTATTTCATTCATTCTATAGAAGAATTAGTTTCTTACTTAACAACTGTTTAGTGTATACTAATTTTGATTCAAATTTAAGATCGTAAATAATTAATATTTAAGACAGTGATTAAATTGTTAAATAAAAACAACCGATCCGCTAATAATAACAACAACAACAACAAAAATTGAAGAAAACTTTGTCGCAAAAAGGGTCTTCAATGAATCTTCAGAACTATAATCGATCAGTCTCTTATTGACATTCTGTACATTCTGTGCGAATTGACTTGATATTACTTTAAGTTACAAGCATTATAAACAATGATAAATAGTAGCTAGCAGTGGAATCCAGGAGTTACATTTCGTCTTATTCTTCGCATGTTGCTAGCTGAATATGAGATTTCCCGGAGTGAACATCAACTGTGAGATGCTACTAAGTCACAAATAAGTCGAAGTACGTACCTTCCATTTCACTATTAGCCAGTATCTAAATTTGTTTATGATGCTTGTGAATTAAGGCAGTATCAAATCAATTCGCACAGGATGCATATATGTCAATAAGAGACTGATCAATTGCAATCCTAAATATCAACATATGATACAAAATTGTCATATCACTTTATTGTTTAGTATCTCAACGATATATATACAATATATATAGATGAACTAATCAGATTTAAGATAACAAGTCTTGGATTCTAGTGTGAAATCCATTCATCTATATAGTTCAATAGTGATTTAGGATTATAGTTGACCTCAGTTCGTGATGAAATCCCTAGCCCTAATTTCTAGTACTAAATGACATTCCTAATTCCTCATGCAAATTTCTAACTCCATATTTAACCCTTATAAGTAAGTGTATATCGTTAAGGTCACTTAAGTATCACTTAAAGGTCAATCATAAATTATAGTCTCATCAACAATTTTTTTATGGTACTAATGTATAACTCAAAAAGTTGATATATTGTGTTGATCATCTTATCTCAATGGTTGAAGCTGGACCACCATGGAAAACTCGGGAACACTGGATGGCCGTTTCGTCCCAGTATGAGATTCATGAGATTCGAACTCAGAACCTATCAGTCTCGTGCGCGGATGCTTAATCACTAGACCACTGAGCTGGCATCCAACGGTGTTAATGTCTAACTTCAACTAATCCACGAAATTGTGCTTCTAGGTTTTTCATGGTGGTCTAGCTTCAATTATCTCGTGATCTCAACCATTGAAATTACTATAATATCCACAAATTCGAAATATT
This sequence comes from Schistosoma haematobium, assembly GCF_000699445.3. NCBI lineage: Eukaryota > Metazoa > Platyhelminthes > Trematoda > Strigeidida > Schistosomatidae > Schistosoma > Schistosoma haematobium. The sequence continues at coordinate 13,894,316 of NC_067200.1, forward strand.
TAGATTCGTATAGTTTATTGACTTTCATAAAATACATAATTTTATCAGAAAGAGGGTTTTAGTGGAGATTGTAGTAATTTATTCGTTGAGTTCATGAGTCAATTATAGCCAGACCACCATGAAAAACATGAAAGCAGTAAAGGCCGTTTTGTCCCAGTATGGGACTCTTCAGAAGTGCACATCCACAAAACCCGAACCCAGGACCTTCGATCTCGAGCGCAAACGCTTAACCTATAGACCACTGAGCTAGCATCCAACGGTGTTAATATCAAACTTGAACTAATCCACGATATTACGCCACCGTTCAGTTAGTTACTATCTCACAACAGACCCTATGGAACCCCATTGGTCACATAATTTGTTATGCAAATATGAAGTGTACGTTGTTGCCATTTTAAATAAATCTTTTAAACAATATGATAGTTTACTTTCAATTAACGTTTATACTTAAGCATTTAATGTATACCATAATGTTTTAGACATCCGTTTGTTCAGTTCGTATTTACAGTTGGCCATCCTATTCTTATCACCTAAACAGCATTCATGGAACAGATCATTAATCAAGTTATAGGTTAAATTTCTCCCTTTAAGGCCAGTTTGTTGTAAATCAGACATACACATAACTGGATTATTATTATTATTATTATTATTATTAATCAAACATACACATAACTGGATTGTTTAGTCCATCATAATAGTTAATTAGTTTTGGGATAAATCTTAATGAATGTCAAAGCACAGAACTAATTAAAAAACCAAGGTCGTGATAAGTTTTGTACTCTACTGTTCTGGAAACATTGTTTATGACGGAAGCCTAGTGGCTAATCCTTATACAAATTGAATAATATTTCAGTATACACGTGAGCAAAATATGCCAAAGGCATTCAGTTGAATAACTTGTACTGATTACGTTAACCTTCAGATTCATAGGTTTTAGGTCCATTGTATAGGTAGATTCAGTTGATAAATATTGAATAAGGCGAATTCTCCCAACTTCATTCCGTTGCCAGACACTGTTCACTGCATAAGTAAATTTATCTACATTAATTCATCAACTGAGATTGGTTATAGATAATCAAGAAGTGACGACTTACAATCCTGAATATCAAAACAGGTAGTCAGACGTAGGGAGGTTAGAACGTTCTATATATGTACATTAATTCAAGTTGCTACACCACATAAAGAGATGAAATTATAAAGACGGATGTCAGAGTATTGGAAGTAATGACAGTATCTGATTTGAGAAGTGTTTTTTGCAACTGTGGTTTTTAAAAACCCCTTAAAAGTAATTAGATTTTCTCATTCTTGTTGAAGTCATTTGTGCCCATCCCTTCTTAGTACCCTGTCAGTTAACTCAAAGCCGTTTAAGATGTGTACTACTTTGAAGCGGTAATATGAAAATCAGCAATCACACAACGGTTGTATATATATATATATATATATATATATATATATATATATATATATATATATATATATATATATATATATATATATATATATATATATATATATATATATATATATATATATATATACAGATAGATAGATAGATAGAGAGAGAGATAAAGAGTTGATACTTCAATGTACTTGATATTGAGAGCCAATCAGAAGTTGCCTAGTGAGAAGGTCAATCGATGGCGATCAGAAGCGATCTAAAGGATAAGTGTTTTTCATTGCCTAAGAAATGGATCAATTTCCTAAGGATTAGAGCGATATATATATGAGTATTTGTGCATATTATTTGATAACCTAATACATCTTCTTTTTCAACTTTGTGTTCTCGCTCAAGTAGTCAGTTGAGGGGGGGAGGTTAGCGCATAATACACCGTGTACCAGTATCAGATTTTGCACACCGCCCGTCATAATAGTACTCATATAAACAATAATGTTTAAAGGAAAGAATTATTCCAAATGACAAATAATCTAGAATGGTAAATATTTTAATGCATCAATTTTCATTATTAGTAGTATAGTCAATGAAAAAAATTACCTTAGCTTAAATAGCATAACATCTAATGCCATAATAACATATGACAAGCGACATCATAAATATTGAAAAAGAATATTAAAAAGTGTTTTTCTTATCATTTCTCCCATGAGGTTATGATATACGTAATCCTCATTATTATCAATAATTTACCTATTAGATTTGACAGAATTCATGTTCTTCATGATGTATATCAGTGAAATTTACTTTTGAGTTATCCACTCATCCCACCCCACCCCCACAAAAAAGTGAATATTTTCATGATTATCTAATCAATGTCTATAATGTAGATACATTTTGGCCTATTCCAAATAAACACTTAATTAGAATTAGTAGTAAGTTTTAGGTAAAAAGATCTTTGATAGGATAAATGTTCACTTATATGAAAACTGTATAAAATGCAACCTACTATGGGTGAGAACAAACCAGCTTCCAGTTCAAGAAGAAATTAGGAAAAGCCGTTGGAATCATCAAACTGAATCATGAGGCAAGTCCTAACTTAGGATCCTGATGGGAAACTTAAAAGAGGATGGCCTAAGAAGACACTGTGTTGGGAATTGGAGGCCGACAAACCAGCTTCCAAATAAAGAGAAAATTAGGAAGTCATTGGAAGTGGATAGGATATACGTTACAGAAATTACCAAACTGCATCATGAGGATGAATCGTAACTGGGATGAACTAGAAAGGATTGTTCGGGAAAAAGTTGGATGAAGAATGCTCATGAGCGGCTTATGCTCCTCGATAAGGTGTACCACGCGTAACTAAGTAAATAAATAATGTCAACTTAGAAAATCTAAAAAGTTCTATATGTATTTTCACCACCTTATATACCATTTGGAAACAAATGATATTAGGTGTTTTCTACAAATATGAAGTTGTTTCATTATCATTGGTTGATTACAGTAGATTCGTTTACTTCAATCTTCAGTTCAATCATCTAATAAATTTATGAACATTTCAATAGTTAACAGAATTGTAGTCTAAAACCAGAGATTTCAGCAAAAGTTTAATATACTGACTACCTTGTGTTAAGCAATCAGAATTAACATAATGCTACTGTTTTACAAGCTTTGAATAAAATGAAATAACGTCCCGAAAAATAGCTTCTGTAGTTTGTCAAGGCTTTTTATTTCTTTATTCACATCACTATTAATCCAAGTTATCGAAATTGCAAATCAGTAGCATTTATTAGGCTTCAATAACGTAATAATCAAAGCACACACCTACAGAACTCATTACTTACCTACTTACGCCTGTTACCCCTCATCGAACAGCATAGGCTGACCACAGGCATTCTGCAACCAACTCTGTCCTGCACAATCTCTTCCAGTTCATTCCAGTTACTATTCATGTCTGCTTCCAATTACCGACATAGTGTGTTCTTTGACCTTACCGTTTCCGTTCAGGATTCCAAGTTATTGCTTGCATCGTGATGCAATTTAATGATTTCCGTTATGTATATCCTATCCACTTGCAACGAATTTTCCTAATTCCCTCTCGAGCTGAAAAATGGTTTGCTCTTTCCCACAGTAGGCTGTTGCTGATGGTATCTGACCATCGACGTTGAGTGTCTTGTGTAGACAATTGTTAATAAATATTTATACATTTTTGATGATGGTTGTGGTAGATCTCAAAGTTCCAGTTAGAATGGTCTTACCATTTGTATTAAAGATTCTGACTTTGATAGTGTTTGACAGACTGTTATTTTAAGTTCCATATGTTTTTCATACTGAACTCATAACTGTTCACAAACATTTTCTTCTTTATTTCAGTATACTATCAAAGAGTAATATAGTGGTGTATGCTTCTTATAGAGACATAAGTAGTATATAACGCGAGTCTGGAATGTAATGTCTGACAGCAGAAGATTGGAAAGATCAAGAAAAGAAAAACGGGAATAGAAAGAAATTTAGCATAGAAACGCAAGTACAAAGAAGTTCGAGACAATTACTGAATATGTTGCAAATTAGGTATTATAGTATGGTTTTACCATTTTACCAAGTAACTCTGTGTGCTGGAGAATGTTGGTCGGTGGTCTATGCTCGATTAGGAGTAACAGGCGTAAGTAAGTAACTCTGTAATGTTATGCTAAATATAATTCAGTTGTCCTCAACTGTGTTCTCCTTCAGTACAATATCATATTTAATGACAAACAAAAACAAATTACCGCAACGATTAGTCCATTTCAATGTAATCTAAACACATATCAAAACTTCCATTTGAAATACTAATAAACAGAAAACGGATTTATTATTTTAATTAACCATTCTGAATATAAAATTCCTCTCTTTTTTGGTCCTTTTTCAATTAAAATTCTATAAACTTACTTTTGACGTTTAAATATATTTCTATGACATGAGTGTTGGTATGAAATCCATTGGAAAACAAAACACTAACATACTTACTTACTTACGCCTGTTATTCCTCGTGGAGGAACATAGACCGTCCACCAGCAACTAGCATTCACACATACACACACACAAATGCTCAGTAATAAAAATTCAACCTAAATAATGATCCAGATCATTGGATTTGTAGTTTGTAAACAAAATTGAACAGATTGTTTTTAAATAGGAATCAGTTTGTTGTTGTTGTTTAATGAATATATTCACAAACTAATTATTTGAACAAAAACAAAGGATTGCTCAAGATTATGGTTCAATTGAAGTTAGACATTAACACCGTTGAGAGTTGGTTTATTGGTCTAGAGGTTAAGTGTTTGCACGCGAAACTGATCGGTTCTGGGTTCGAGTTCTTCGCGTGAGATCATAGAAGTGTACTACTGTGTAGTCCGATACTAGGACAAAACGGCCGTTCAGTGCATTCGTGTTTGTAATGATGGTTTAGCTTTAATCGATTAATGGATTCAACTAATTACAATACAATTTATTGATTCGTAAAAAAAATGTTATTTATTAAATTCAGCAACACAATCTGTCTAAAATCGATTCGAAATGAAAAATTGTTATGTTACTAACTAAGGGATTTACTTCCACAATTATAAAACAATTAATGAAGCTGAACTATGCATTTCTTAACACATATGTTTGTTTAGTATATACAGTTACTAGACTTACACAATTTGTTATAGTGATAAAAAGGTTCTGCATTTCAAGTGAATCTTCTTAATTGCTTTAAGAAGTTAGTTCATTAGGTGATACCGAGTTTATATTATGCTGATAGATGTTTACAGTATCAATATATTGTATCAGCAATACGTGTTTTAAAAATCGTTAATTTTCTGACAGACTAATCACCAGACTTGGTCATATACAACGCGTTCCTGTTTCGAAATAAGATTTAGATATGTCTCAGTGATAATGGGACAACGTGGAGATGATAAAACGTGAAACCGCAATGCAGAAAATGAACGCAACTGAGACGGTTAGCTTAACCATGAGGGTTTAATCGTACGTGTGAACAACATGATAAACACAAACTTCAGGTAGAAATTAGGTATTCGAATCTCTCCACACATGACCACATATATCTTGCCAACCTCGATCTTGATTAGTGAAAGGTCAACATTTCGAGTCAATCTTCAACTTTTTATCAATCAAGATAGAGGTGGACAGGACAAAATGTTGATCATATGTAGAGAAATTCAAATACCAACGGTCTACCTGACGTTTGTATTGATGATGTTATTCAGATGTGAACAGAGTCAGAACTAGTATATTTTCATATGGTTCATTTATTCTTTACTTAAAAAAATGCAATTTATACACTCTATTTGGACTTACTTCACAATACTCAATTATTTATGGAAATGTGGTGCGTGCTAAAGTCATTTCATATATAGAAAGGGTTTTCAATGAAAAAAACTACACATAAAATGCTCTGGATTTTTTTTTATTTTTCAAACGACAATGTTTATCAATCAAAGAATACCATTTTATTCATCAGGTGAATAACGTCATAGATCCAGAAACATAAAACTCTATTAAATCTATGTGAATAACAAAACAGAATATCAGTATTCATTTGGTCTTGTTTGTTTGAGTTTTCCCACTTCATGTTTGTGAGTAAAATTGATCAATCTAACGAGTACCAAATAGGACGTAATGTACATCCTCGATTTCAGTCCTAGCAACTATTTATTACTTATCCTTATTAGATATTGGTAATAAACTGAATACCGAGATTCACCATGCAAATATATAACAGAAAGAGGTTTTATGGAGATTGTAGTAATTTTAATAATTGAGATCATGAGTCAATTGAAACTAGACCACCATAGAAAACCTGGAAGCATTGGATGGCCGTTTTGTTCCAGTGTGGGACTCCTCAGCAGTGCGCGAGATTAAACCCAGATCCTAGGTTTTCTATGTAAAAAATTTTAGACATTTATCATTGAAGAAAAAAACTATTTACAGTCTGTCTTGGTTTCATGTTTTACTTAAGTGTTTCATAAAATAAATACATTTTGAAAATAATCTGATGAATGAATTTACTGAATAGTTCCAGTGTGAATCAGAGTGAATCGTTATAACGGTTGATTTAATGTTTATACTTTCAAACATTCTTGTTCTATTGTTTTGTTCTGACAGTGTAAATTAAAACTTAGATACCTTGATGTTTGGCATGTTTCTTTTTTAGAATAAATGGTATAATCAACTAGTGTTGGGGACGTTAGATCCCCAGAACTCACTTGAGAAAGGACCTAATTTAGCAATTTAATTAGAAAATTTAAATTTCTATGCTTTCGCGCCAAAGGCGCTCTTGTCACCTTCATGTCGTATTTCCTGCTGCGAAATATTTTAAATGCTATTGGTCCGTTGCGTCTTTTAGTATGCTATTTGGTAACTTTCCCGAAGGACGTTTTCGCACTGTATATATACGTTTTGAATTGTGTTTGTTCTTATCGCTCGTTCCTGGCTGTTTGAAGAATACACTCCCATTCCAGACTTGGACTTCTCCCTCTAGTTAGCGGGGCTTGGATGTAACAATAGCTAGCTTACTGGCCTTGGTCACTGAGTCTTTGTTCTCGTTCGCAGATCAAGTGAACTCGTTATAGCTTCAAACCTAGCAAGCCTATCGAGTATCTGAATCCTTGATTCTTTGTTCCGTTGCGAGTAAGACGGATCAGTGGTAGCAATCAAGTTAGCGAACATAACAAATGAGAAACTGTAATAAATTGATTAGTTACTTGCTTACTTCTGTTACTCCTTGTGGAGGAGTATGGGAGAACCACGCAACAGTACTCTCCATTCAACATTATCCTGGGAAATTTGTTTAAAACACAAAAAAGATTAAACAGATAAATTGATTAATAGCATAGAGATTCAGAATTGTAAAATAATCTGAAAGCGTTTAATAAATCTAGGCAAACAATCAAAGACATTGAAATGTTCCATTTCTCATATATTATCATTCAGTTGACTGATATCTCAAGAGGATTAAATATTCATGTTTGGAATCGCAAAATGGTTAAATATTAAAGTAAACAGTTTATTCACAGAAATGTCGGTTTAACACGTTAGTATATTAAATTACAATTTGAAATGGGATATAGACGAAGATGGATAGTGGCTAGCAGTGGAATCCAGGACGAGCATTTCGTCCCATTTGAGACTCGTCATCTGGATGTAGCTGCATCTCACAGTTGATGTTCACTCTGAGACTCAAACCCATTACTGTTCGCTTCAAGCGCCATCACGTTGAGGCAATATCAAGGCAATACGTAAGGTATACAAACACGTTCATTAGAGAATAATCAATTGCAGTCCTAAACATCATTCGGAAGATTCAAGTAATTTTGTGATGAAAACTCTGCATTTATTTCCCGACCCTACTCATCAACTGTAAATCATAATCCTTATTCTTAGCACAAGGTTATAACCTTTATTAGCCCTAGTAAGTGGGTGGACAGTTCCAAGGTCACTAGGTTGTCACGTAAAGGTTGTCCATATATTTTAGTCACACAGTAAACTGCTTAGGAAATAAAAATAGGGTTGTGAAGATTGTGGAGTTTTGATTGAAATCATGAAATGATCAATGTTAGACCACCATTACAAACCTTGAAGCACTAATATGTCATTTCATCCTAGTATGCGATTACTCAGTAATGAGCATACACTTGCATGAAGTATCGTAGATGCTTACTGCCAAGGAGTTTCGTACCAAGACGAAAAGGTGGTCAAGTGTGCTCTCAGATTTTCACTGGTGATCTAACATGGTTCGATTCATGATCTGTAATAAAACTGACATTTTAATCGAATTAACAGCTCAATTCTAAAACATTAAATAAATTCTGTTTATATGGTTTTGTAAAGTTAAACAAGTTGAGTAAATGCGACAAAACAAAAGAGAATATGGATCACAAACATTTAAACAAAACTTCTAGAAATTCACCAAACCAGTTATATACGCTTTCATCTTGTCTAACTTTAAAGCTTGTCAAAATCATACTAGAAAAAAGTTGCACTACTCAAGTTTATTTAAACTTGACGATTTAATAATGGTCAATTCTTTCATAGGATTAAAGAGATTTAACAATTTATCGTTTGTCAATGATCAAAAATGGGATCAAGAAGGCCTGCCAACATTTGAGTTTAGATTCTTTGATCGAATGCATCTATATCCTAAGGTTTACATTCAAGTTTTATTGATTTCGATGTTCATTAACAAGTATAGTAAGGTCCAAATATTTTAAAATAAAGAACCCTGATTAGAACGAATAGGACTTATTAGTTTGCCTGCCTATTTCTTTCAAAATATATTCAATTACTTATCATAGACAGTTATGAGGCAATTATTGAAGTAGTACATTGATTATAATAAATGAATGGATTTTGATTCAGATTATCAACCATGAGAAATTCAAATCTCCTCCCCTGAATGTACATCATTAAATATTGATATTTGATCAAGTCGTTTGTATCACGAATGTTCAGTATATATGCCAAATTAGGTCATAAAACTGTATTCTACCACAACATGGTCATTCTAATGATGTATTATAATTACAGTTTAAACAAACTTCTTAACTGTATAGTTCCCATGAATAATTTTCAAGGTTCTATGAATTTTCTACTTAATATTTCGTATAATATTTCATCTAAAATTTATAAATAAGATTCATCCATATAATCACAATTGATTAATCACTGGGTGGCGATCAATGTCACGTGTGTCAAGTCCTTCTTAGTGCAGATCGGATGCTATCGATCATGTGGCAATGTGGTCACCAGTCTAGGTGACTCGACACTGGGTGCACTATATATTGAGATTAGATGGTGGTTGGAGGTAGTCGACAAGAAACCCTAGACCCGGGTTTCGTGCCACTTGACACTCATCAGCAAGGTGTACCTGTAATTTTGCGGGAACTGGTGCTCCCTGACGGATTCGATCCCGTGTCCCCCAGCTTCAAATTCAGCGACGCGTCCCGGATATTTCAGTGGTAACGTCTCTGACTGCGAAGCTGGGTGACACGAGATCGAATCCACCAGGAAGCGCCAGTTCCCTTAAAATCACAGGTACACCTTGCTGATGAGTGCCAAGTAGCACGAAACCCGTGTCCAGGATTTCTTGTCGACTACCTCTAACCATCATCTATTCATCCATATAGTAAGTATACATTGACATTATAATATGCCATATACAATTCGTAAAAAACGATTCTTTACCACTTATATCAGTACACAAATATGAAAAATAAAGTAAATGTAAAATTGTTTCACATATGTTGATAGTATTAATATAGTGTGTACTACTGATGTCGACAGATATAAGTAGTATTTATCATTAATCGAAATGTGAAATGTCTGACAGTAGAAGGTTAAGAAAATCAAAGAAAAGAGAGTGATTTTATTTAGAAACAAAGGAACAATCAAGTTTCAGACAAATAATTGACAATTTACAAATAAAGTATTCATCATATAGTTCTCGGATTCTATTAAGTGATTCTATAATTTTGTATTGAAATACGTTTGATTGTCCTCATCTGTATGTTCTCGTTCACTACACTAACATGTTTTAATTCATCACTATTCCATTAACATTTAATGATATAAAAAACAACATACTGACTTCGATTACTTTATCATAAGTTGAAGAAAGGAAGAAACAAACAAACAAAAGGAGAACAAAAATGGGACATAGAATTTATTATGTCACCAATACATGTCATCTTTAAAACCTTTTTCTCTTCTTTTCTTTTCTTTTTTCTTTTTTGTTGTTGAGGTATTATACATATGAAAAGGAGAAAAGATTTCTTCTCCCAAAATCTTTGAAACTTAAACAGAATAGTTACATTCTTCATACATGAGATACATTTTCATATTAGTTATGTAATAGTTGAATAAGTTTATATTATAAATAGTTAAAGTATATTATTCAATTGTGAAAATTGAAAAGATTATTGTTATTTCTTATAAAACTATTTAGATTTTAAAGGATTGCACCCCTCTTTTTGTTTTAAATTTTAAATTATTCTGTGAAGGATAGAATCGATTATAATGTAATAATGATTACATAAGTGACTGATTTCAAGAGATACTCCTGGAGTTCTAGTGAGAATACGTTACCAATGGAGTTCAACTAGGTCTGTTGTGAGATATCAACTCACTGAAGACAATGGTGTATAGTGGCGCAACTTCGTGGATTGGTTGAAGTTAGACATTAACACCGTTGGATGCCGGCTCAGTGGTCTAGTTGGTTAAGCGCCTGGCGCGAGAGTGGTAGGTCCTAGGTGCGAGTCTCGCGACGGGTGGGATCGTGGACGCGCACTGTTGAAGAGTCCCAAAATAGGACGAAACGGTCGTTCAGTGCTCCCAGGTTTTCCATGGTGGTCTAGCTTCAATTGACTCATGATTTTAACCAGTGAAATTTCTAAAATCTCCACAAAACCCCTTCTGATTACATAAGTATTTGTTGTGTAATTATTGATCTTTCTGTGGAAAAAAAATGCAATATGTATTTGATTTTCTCTTTGATGTTTATAGATTATGTCAAGTATTTAGAATGAAATTGTTCCATTCAGTTCAAAGTTATGTTTCAAATGGAATGAGTGGATTGAGTGTTTGGTTGAGAGCTATTAGCATTACATATATAAATAGCCTTGATTAGTTTTAAGCATATTTTTAGTCATATCATGTATATGCAACGTTGTGTTAAAAGACCTATATGAAATATGTTGAGGATAAAATTTACTTGGTGTTGTTTGTTTGAATCGTTAGATTGATGTTTAGGACTGCAATTGATCAGTTTTATGTTGGCATATGTGCATCCTGTACTAATTGTCTTGAAATAGTCTTGAGTCACAAGCTTTTAAAAAAACATCAAGTGAATTTTGATGTCACTCCATTGCACAAGCAGGTGGCTATCAAAACGCAGTAGCTAAGTGGACAACGTGATGGCGTTCGAGTGCCGAAGTGAACATGAACTCTGGGATACAGGTACATCCAGCTGACGAGTCCTAAATAGGACGAAACGCGCGTCTTAGATTCCACTGCTAGCTACTATTCATTTTTACTTAAAAAGCATATGTTGAGGATAGGTTTTTTTCAAGCTAACATATTATCAGACAGACTGAGAAACCAAATACATTATTGAATTCGTCATAGAAATTGGCATACTATCCAAAGTGATTAAGCTAAGGCATAACTCAGCTCACTTACAAAGACAATGACAAGCACACATTATTCAGAATAGTATAACATGCCATCAAGTACAATAGACCTAACTATGATGACAATACGGAAACTTATTTTCATAGAAACTTACAAAGTATGATGTGTCGTAAGAATTGCTACAAACGTAAGAATCAAATGGTTAACAAAGTTACATTTCGTCACTTTAACCTGCGAGATCCAACTAGTAGTTGTAGTCATGTTGTTCTCTATGCCATATGTTGAAGAAAACATCAAGGGCAATATTATTACATAAGAATGAGTATACTAGAAATGATTATTTCGACATGCTTTACGTAGATGTGACATGATTCAATGCCTATATGGTACATATTAGATGTAATTTATTTATTTATATTATAAGAAAAGGGAAGAGTAAAATTGAGTTGAATTAGATTTAAATACAATTAGACTAAATCTGATCAAAAGCAGATGGTCTTACGTTATTTGTTGTGACTTGTAGTAACTGAGATTGTTTGTAAACAAGCAAACATTTTATTTTATGTAATTAGATTTTAAATACATGTTTTGACCATTATAATTTATGGACGAGCCAATCAGAAGCGTTTGGGGGTGGCTCAAGTTCACGGCGCCCATTTCAGTACCTGATACTCACATATGATCAGTTCACAGCTGATTTCAGAGAAGACGTTATCATTACGCAACTATAATAAATGGGACTACTAAGAAGTTTCTCTCAAACAAATTTAATAAACATTCATATTTGCTTCAGCAATATTGATAATCATAATAATAACAGGGAGTTTGATCAACAGACATTTCGTCAAAACAAGTAGTGAAACACTGAAATCAAACCAGTTGTCAAAAGCTAAATACAAACCCTTGAATAAACTTAATATAAGTAATAAGAAAAAAAACCTGTCAACCTCTCCATGCCCTTCAGTAAATGACATTTCGAGACAATAAATTGCCGTAAACATCCACGTATTTATTTGAAAATTACCTTAGTCAAACAACTAAATGAATAATGAGAAGCTCTAAATAGTAAAGAATAATATGAACTTAGTTTCAGTCATGAGTCTTTACAACTGATTGATCACTGGGTGGTGATCAGTGTCATGTATATCAGACCCTTCTTAGTGCAAATCGATTCCTATCGACCGAATCGCAATGTGGCCACTAGTCTAGGTGATTGTATATTGCGTTGATAAAATTCGATCTGCACTAAGAAGGACTTGACATGCATAACATTAATCATCACCTAGTGATCAGTCGATTGTAAATGCATCACAGTTCTACAGGAGGTTGTTTACGGACCGGATAGCTTAGTGGCAACGTCTCTGACTGTGGAGCTGGCTGACGCGGGGTCGAATACATCAGGGAACATCAGTTCTCCCAAGGTTACAATTGCACGTTGCTGACGAGTGTCATGTACAATGAAACCTAGGTTCAGGGTTTTCCTGTTGACTATCTCCAACCGCCATCTTATGTCATGAGTCACCTCAGAACTTTTGCGGTGCGAATGAGAAGAAGAGGACTGTAAAGTGTGACCTCTGACTTCGGTGGATGACAGTCAAACGGTGTTAGGAATCAACTAGCTATTTAAGTGGTCCTCTCACTTTGAGATCTGAAAGGCTTGAGTCTAGGCGCGTAGTAGGAGAGAATTATGTTGATAATAATAATAATATAATTATGTGAATAAAATATTTAATAATCCAAATGTAGTTGGGATAATAATTTGATTTTACTAAGAGAAATAAATTTGCGAATCGAAGAAGAGACCGCAGAGATAGGAAGATTTTGAGTAAATAGTACAAGTCTTTATTAAGTCTTAATATGAGATGAAGCAATGCTAAGTCACGGAAAGCAGAGTGGTTAAATATATCTTTGGTGAATACATACATTCAGCTTTTAAGTTAATCCCCATGGCTTGTAATTTGTAGAGAAACTGTAACCTTGTTCCTATAGATGAAGCGTTCGCAACCTGATTTAGAATCGAGAATGCCTAAAGTGTTTGATATTATGTTCGTTATCGACCAAGGGAGAAACGACAGCATCGTTGATTGACTTGGTGAAAACTTTTCCTGACCACGTTGATACATATTCACCAGCACGTACGATCTTCATAACTAGCTTTCTTAATGAGGTACAAATGGTATTCACAGGTGAATGAGTTCATCAACAATTCGCTATTATTGCTTCTTTGCTTAAGTAATGGCTTAACTGAGAACACATAAAAGTTGAAAGTCTATTCAATAATTCCTATAAGTTGACATGCTAAGAAATTACTAGTTAAATCCCTTAAAACCTAAATCTTAGGTGAAAAGTTTTTTTTTACTGACTGTGTCAGCCTTTATCCTACTGTTAGTTCAGACACACGTATCGACGAAATCAGCTCAACAGCCGTTGTCTCGTAATAGATTCTTTCATGTGCTTATTTCTTTATCTATACTATACTCAGAGTACAATAAAGTGATTAGGTTTATGTTTTACTGAAGGAATATGAAGCTTTCAAAATTCGTATATAGATATCATCATGTATTCTTTCTGAATATATTCATTTATATGAACACATCCATTATTCTGTAAATAAGGGAACATACAAATGTTATGCTATCTTCATATATCTCTTCAAAAGTGAATTTATTAACTGGATGAACATAATTGAAACTGCTTAGCAGCTCTCATTTATCAACAGTATGTCATTTGTACATGGAGAGTGACCATGGTAACACGATTATTATGAAATTTTTTTGTTGACTGTAGAACGTGTCGATGAATTTAACGAAAATTATTAGATGGTCAAATATTCTTTTTTGTTTTTGAATAATAATTCTGTTGTGTTTATTTTATATACACAAGTATTCAAAAGATAAGATAGAAAATTCATGGAAGTCTATTCTGTAGTAAGAAACGATACTTGCAAAACATGTTTTGTAGAAAACAAGAATCAAGGTAGAGAAACCAATTTGAAGTTAGGCAATAACACGGCTGGATGCCGGCTCAGTGGTCTAGAGGATAAGTGTTGGCGAGCATGACCGAAGGCCCTGGATTCGAATCCCGTGGGTGGCATTGTGGATACTTACTGCTGAGCAGTCCTACAAAAGGACGAAACGGCCGTCCGGTGCTTTCAGGTTTTCAATAGTGGTCAAACATCAGTCGGTTCATGATATCAATCAAGATTTCATAATTCATTCATAAAATGTGTAAACCATATATTAAATACTATATTTTTCATCAATTGTCTTTTACATCCCTTATGAATCGTCCATTTCTCAAATCCTCTGTTTTCTTTTTTTGTTTTTTTCAATTCAATCTTCTCAAACTTCTTTTGACAAGTATTCCATGTCTGGTTGGTGTTATATACTACTTATATTGACAGACATAAGTAGCTTACATCAAAGTAGTCTTGCGTTTCTTGAATTACACTGAATAACATTACTATAAGTTAATTAAAGGTGATTTTTACTTTACAGTTTAGTATATGCAGTAAATATTACATGAATAAGATCTGAATAGTTTATAATGGAAATTAAGCCAAACCAAAGGACACTATAATTCAGACGGAATAACATAAAATCGATTCATTTCATTTTGTTTAATCTTATCCTTCCTACTAGTTTACAGTTATCTGTCTATGCAATTTTCTTCTGATGTCAGAATTTACTTAAATACCATGGCCAAATAAAACGTTTCACATACATACACTTACTGAAAGATATGAAAGTCTCAGACTTGATCCATGACAAGGTTGTGAATGCACACTGCTAATGAATCGTACTTTATAAATATTCAGCTAATTTGTACACCCTGGTTTTAAATGTATCATTACATGGAATTAATTTATGAAGAAAACCACAGCATGTTGCATGTAGATATGGCCTTGAGGTCGAACCCCGGACTTAAGTGAGTTTATGTTTTACAATTACAATCAATTATAACATAGTTCGACGATTTTTAACTATAATTGTTTACAGCTGTCTAATTTCAGCTACGTCTGATATCTAGCGTTTATGGCTTTCCACTATAGCGTTCTATCTCTCAATGACATTCAATATCAGGTTTATGTTCACAGATATTATGTGGTTATTAATTAGAAATATAATCGTGTACTCATTAGTCGTTTACTTTATATTGATTTCCTGAAGTTCTGATGAGAACTTGTGTTTAGGTGAATTAAGTTATGTCTAGAGCAAAACAGTCACTGAGAAAGAGAGAACATTGGCCTATATAACAAATAAACTAGACTTAGAAATCTAATCCGTTGAACTAGAGATTAATGGTCTAATAGTTATATGTATGGGATTTTTTCGGGGATTGTTGAATTTTCACGATTAAATTGACTAGTCGATCTAACCTAGGACACCATTGAAAACCTAGAAACACTCGATGAACGTTTGTCGTGGTATGGGATTTTCCTACAGTGAGCTCTCACGATTCTACACATGAGACTCGAACCCCGGACCTTCGGTCTCGCGCACAAACGCTTAAATTTTTGACTATTAAGCCTGGATTCAACCGCGTAAATGTCTGACTTCAGTCGATTCATGATATTATCCAACTTTTTATTCATAGTCTCACACTACACACAGATCAGAGTTCAGTGATCACGTCTGCTCACTAGAGACACTTGTTCACCTCATACAATGGTTTAAGAATTGCATAATATCACCGGTCACCAGAATGCCAATAACAGACTCCAATATGCGAATCATTTATTTCAAACATGCTGGGTTTATATATCAACAAAACAGACCGCATCGCACCATAAAATATGGAATAACATTTACACACAATAAAGCCAAAACGTTGCTGTGAACATGGGGGACGGTAATCAAATAACTGAGTATAACTTAAAAACAGTATATCGTACAATAATAATCTGTAGTGACCGACTTTTACCAAGAGAACGCGATTGGTGTAATGGAAACAATCATTATTATAACCAATTGTACCAATGATTGTTTTACTGTGCTTGTTTGTTTAACTGTACTAAAGACATCCCTTACTCCTCCATTATTCTTCCGTTGACTGTAACCTTGTACGCTAGCACGCTCGCCCATTGATTCTATTTGTATCTCCTTTGGCACAATCTTGGTATACTTTCGATACCAAGAGATCGTCAACGAATAAACCTAGTTACAATTTCCTTTTGTCTTCCGATTTTCTGGTACGCGCTCATCTTGTAACGGTGATCATAGTCAACCTCGACTCGACACCACACTACAAATCCATAGATCAAAATGAAGTTTATAATAAGGGTAAGACAGATATACATAATCTAGTTACTGAATAGTTATACAATAAGAATGTATACAGTATATTAGTTCATTAATAGGTCTCAGAAGTTATTCGTAATTTAATCTTCATTAGGATTAACTTAATTCAGTTACACTGTAATAAATAATTTTCATTGCATGTGTGTGTGTGTGAGTGTTTCGTTTTTCTTTACATATTATCAATAGTAACTACATGAAATTCATATAAAAACGTTTAACCTAATTCTTAATGGATAAATCACAGTAAAATTAAATTCGAATTGATTTGTTGTTTTGTAGGTTGTTTGTTTCAATGTCAATGAGACTTATTCAAAGTTTAGGGAAGTGAGATCTCTCTCTCTCTCTTCATAGGATAACAATATTAGATTACATGATAATCGTATGATCTCTGTATGATCCCTAGAGAATTTCAAGTTGTCATTGTTTAGAGATACTTTTCTTCTTCTTTTTTTTGTTTTTTTCTTTAATATTTTTCTCTATTTTTTAATCTTATCATAATGAATAGAAAGTAATGTAGATAATTAATTGTTGCATATCAGTCTATTCTAATCTGTATATTAATCAAGTTATAGATGTTTGATAGTTGATGATCGATGAACGTTTCCTATAAATATGATAGTATCATCAAAGAGGGGTGTTGTGGATATTATAGTAAATTTTTTTAATAGTGAAGTTCAACTAAGTCTGTTGTGAGATAGTAACCAACTGAAGACATAGGGGGGAAGTGGTGAAAATTTGTAGATTAGTTGACGGCTTAGTGGTCTATAGATTAAGCGTTCGCGAGTGAGACCGATAAGTCATGGATTTGGGTTTTGTATGCGAGATCATGGATGCGCACTACTGAGGAGTCCTATACTAGGACGAAACGGCCATCCAGTGCTTCCAGGTTTTCTATGATAGTGTAACTTCAATTGACCCATGAATTCAACCATTAAAAAAATAAGTTATTACTTTATTTAAATTTATTAAGTTTCCTTGTATCTCTATCTTATCATTACAATGCATCCTTCTTTTTGACGATTATAATTCGTTATATATCTACTTGACTAATAATTAAACTTATGTCTGCTACATTCTCAGTTTTATAATTAGAACAACAGTTTCGTTTGTTTTTCCTATTCTATATCTGTGTTATCATGTTTAGCAAATCTGTTACTATTATAAGGCAATATCGAAGCAATACGCACAGTATGCACATATGTCATATAAGAGACTGATCAATTGCAGTCCTAAACATCAGTGGGAAGATTCAGGCAAACAATACCAAGTGAATTTAAAATTTACCTGATTGCACAAACAAGTGGCTATCAGAATTCAGTAGCTAAGTGGATTTTTTTGGCCCGTGGATTTGACTCCATTTAGATCGTACGAATGTTTGTCATCGCCTATTCTCGTATATAATCATCGGCTTTAATCTCATTAGTCAATAACGCATTCAGATAAGTCAAATAACGAGAATGGACTTTCGAATACATATATTTTGTATATGAAGTGAATGTAACAGAACAAAGCAAAATGACGCGCAGTGGAGATGACTGATAAGCCAACTCCATTTTTAGCCAGGCGTTATTCAATATTTATAGGCAGACAAAATAAACTACAGACATGTGATGAGACATGGGATATGAAGTGTACACATATATACGCTCATATAAAAACAGTCAAGACTGATAAGCGAATAATTAACAAGGTCAAAATATGACTCAAGTCAAATGAATAGATTAGGCTGTCCGAAAGTTAGAATAAAGTATATGGGCTTAACGTAATAACTGACACTACAGGATAGCTCGATAGAGTTTTGAGCGAAAATTACTAAGCTCATCAACTTTGAGATGCAGGTACATCCAGCGCGTCGTGGATTTCACTGCTAGCCACTGTTCATCTTTGCTTATAATGTTGTTATTATTATTATTATTATTATTATTATTATTATTATTATTATTATTATTATTATTATTATCGTCATTATCATGGTTAAATAAATTCGACTGTACATCTTGGGAAATGAATTCGTCAACCAGTGAAATCTTTCTTAGTTTCATTTCAAGTATTTTCTAATTAATTAGATAAATTTTAAACTTAAATTTAATTGGCAATAAGGTGATGTAAAATAGAAGCAATACCTTCATTATTTATACTTTGGAATATCTTTTATGGACAAGTACTGAATTATTGATCATGGTAGATTCCTGTAATCATATCAAATGTAATAAATGCATTTGAAACTATTGAATTCATTCAAGTATGAATCTTTTAACTACGATTGTGTCAGAGAACTAGTGAAAGTGATCATTGTGTTCGAGTTCGTGGCCTTATATCTGACTACAAGTACATCGTATGATTGATTGTTATAGAAATATGCATTTCACCAATCCTCTTATATATTCATCGACTTAACTCATACTAATGACAAGAATGAATTTCTAATACGTATATATTTTATAGATTCATTGATCTGAACAGACAATCAGAGTTATGAAGTGAATAGAAGAAAACGAAACGAAATGACGTGCAATGGAGAGGATGTGTGAGCCAACTCCATTTAATCAAGCGTTAATCAATATTTATAGCCAGATGAAAATAAGTTACGGACATGCGATGAATAAGAAAAGAAGTGAACACAGAAATACTTTCATATAATAACAGTCAGGGTTGGTAAGTGAATAATTAACAAAGTCAAAACGTTATTCAAGAAGAATGGATAAAATAGATTGTCCAGAAGCTAGAATTAGTTATATGGGCTTAACATAACAACCGACATTACATCATATTGCAATTAAAACAAAGTGTCCATTTATCAATTATTTCAATGGTTTTTATAATGTATGGTTAGTGAAAGTAAATATAATTAAGCACTGGGTGTGGATAAATAGATACTTAGATCTCAGACTATTAAATATGTGATTTTTATACCTATCATACACTTTTATTGTGGATTCATTAGGTGTTACTGTAAGTGATTGTATTCAATAAAGTTATTATCCAGCATAATCTACATCATAAATTGTTTATCTGGTATAATGTGGTCTAGTCAAAGTATATCGTATCACTAGTATAGGGGTTGTGAAAATTATTAAGTTTTTGATTGAGATCATGAACCGATTGATGTTAGACCACCTTTGGAAACCTGGAAGCACTGTACGGACGTTTCGTCCTATTGTGAGGCTCCTCAGTAGTGCGCATCCACTGTTGTAACGTGTTGAGACTGTAGATTTAGATGGAGCAACAGCGTATTCATTGATCGGATTAATGTGACACGTAAAACACGTAAGGACGACCTAGAGTCCCGATTGGTCCCGCTTCACTGTCTAGCCCAGCCAGTTGAGTCTGGAACGCAAGTCACAGCCTCTGAGTAATGAGTCGTTATATTTCAAACATACTCTGTTTATATACCGATCAAACAGCCCACATCGTACCATAAGAATAGAAAACAACATCTGTACAATATTTAACGAGTGAAATAAATAATGCCCAATAGGGAATGCCCATTTAGAGTCCAAGGACATCATTAGACTTAACATGATAGTGATTGGCACATTATTCCTCAGCATACCTAACACCCACGATCCTGCTCGCGGGCGTCGGACCCAGGGCCTTCAGCCTCGCGCGCGAACGCTTAACCTACTGGACCACTGAGCCGGCATCCAATAGTGATAGTGTCTAACATCAACCAATCTACAAAATTGCGCGACCAACTTCCATTGTACTGAGGTAGATACCTGTCTCTACCTGACATAGATTAGCTCCACTGGTCACGGCTTCTCACTAGAACTCCGAGAATTTTCTCACGAAGCTAGTCACCAGTGAGCAAATGTTGATTACTAGTTTAGGGGTTGTGGAGTTTATTAAGTTTTTGATTGAGATCATGAACCAATTGAGGTTAGACCACCTATGGAAACCTGGAAGTACTGGATGGCCGTTTCGTCCTATTGTGGGACGTCTCAGCAGTGCGCATACACGGTCGCACAATTTCGTGGATTGGTTGATGTTAGACACTATCATCATTGGATGGCGGCTCAGTATATCGTATCAATCCAATATCCAGTTTAGTATTAATAAAGTCTCAATACTAAGTACATTATAGTCGTATAACAGGGGGAAACGAAAAATATTTTTCTTCTCCCATTATATCAACCTAGTTCATACTAATATTCTTCTGTTTACTATAATGTAAAATTTACCATTGATTACAACATTTCGTGCCTCTACCTTGGATTAGATACCTAACAAATAAAAAAACATAGACATATTCATCTAATTATTGAGTAGATAATATTTCCCCCACCTCCATCCCTTCTTTTTGTAATCTACAATCTAATGTTTCTATCATCAACTAAATAACTTTCCCCTGATAGGACCGATTACTATTGACTAAATTACTAATTTACATAATAAAATGAAGTTATACATCTAAGCTACTTGATATGACGTTGAATACAATCTGCATAAGGGCATACAAGTGAAAAGAAGAAAGAAAAACAATGGTGTAATTAATGAAGTATTAACGTGTAGACTTTTATGTAAGATTAAAGAAATACCGCATTATGATTATTGTAATGATAAATATAATGTAAAATAACAAAAGTTAAATATCTGATTACAAATATACATTGTGATTATGTAATTAAAGAAATAAACAATTTTGATGGAGTTTTGTTCTCTGAGCTGGATGGGTTGGTCGTGGAGCTTTCATCGTTCTTCTGAACGACATCATCATCACAAACTTCAGATAGAAGTGAAGTGTTCGTTCAGAAGAACAATGAAAGATCCACGATCAAACCATCCTGCTCAAAGAACAAAACTCCACCAAAATCATCCACTAAGCTACAAATCTTCTCCACCATCTCGAGATAAACAATGACTGATCTAATCATAAACTTTCAGTAGATTATTTCTTTAAATTGTTTATTGTTATGTAATATGTAAGAATTCAATCATTCAATCATTACTATCATCTTTTGAATATTTTAAGAGTAGCTATAAGTGATTAGGTTCAATAAGTATGAGATGGGTTTTGTGGATATTACAGTAATTTCAATGGTTAAGATCATGATTCAGTGGATTAGTTGAAGTTAGACATTAACACCATTGGTTGCCGGCTCAGTCGTCTAGTGGCTAAGTGCTCGCGCGCGAAACCAGGAGGTCCTGGGTTTGAATCTCGCAGGGGGGGAGGTCGTGGATGCACACGGCTGAGGAGTCTCACAATAGGATGAAACAGCCGTCCAGTGTTTCCAGGTTTTCCATGGTGGTCTAGTTTCAACTGACTCATGATCTTAACCGTCGAAATTTCAATAAGTATGTTTTAAATTAACTAGAAGTAGTGTTTTGAGCTAATTATATGACATTATAATTGATTGATCACTGATTAGTGATTAATCACATATTTATCTAGATGTTCAAATGATGATCAAATGTTATCGATCAAACATAAAACCCAAGTTCAGAGATTCAAGTCCATCATATTCACCAATTAGTTTATATATCAGTATGGTGCACCTTAAGTTGAGTCACTTAAATTGATTAGAACTTTCAGAATTGCTAGACAGAATCCGATTAACAGTAAATGAATGAGATAAATATGACAGTGGGGAATACTCAGTAGTTACAACTGTTCAGTCGTAAATGTTCATTATAAAATATTTACTTTACCCTAAATGATATCGTGATTATTTTACTTTCGGTATATTTATTAATAATTGTTAGGCTTGTATAATGATAGGTGGTTGGAATTAGTCGTGAAGAATAAGTCCATAACCTTACTTTCGTGTTAGTTGACACTTGTCAACAAGATTCATCTATGTTCTTGACGGAATAAATGTTCAATGTGAAATTTCAGCATGATTGATACTCAGTGAATGTACCTTAGACTGACACCAGATCAGTTGGAGCGCTGTGACAATGTTTATCAATTAGATAACTTCATTATTTTCATACGAAAACCTAATAAATGTCACTAATATTCACTCATGATGGTACTATTAATTCTATGTCAACTAGGTACAATGGTAACTATTAATTAGTTGTTAAAAATATTCTTTCTCCTTGTCTACTCATTACCAACTATGACATTTAAGCCTTCTTTAAATAACTTCATTTTAATAATTGAATTCATGAGTTGAATAAAGCTAGACCGCCATGGAAAACCTGGAAGCACTGGGTGGCTGTTTCGTCCTAGTACGGGACTTCATTTTAAACAGTTTGACACAAATCGCTTCTGAATATTGTATTAGGATTGTTGTTCCTTCTATATGTCTCTTGTTCTTGTTCTGTGCAATTTCAAAGTCGATTTCATTGATTAAGATGTGAAAAGCTCCGTTTATCATTATATAACTAACGGTAACTGAAATAGAAAGTCTTGAAATACAATAGAATTACACTATTCGGTAAATCTTATTCGTCTTGCTTAATTTGAATTTATCAAGGTATCAAAATATATGAAATTTAGAAATGAAATCACAATTTGGAAATTAACTATTCCAAAATTCTGTAAAGAAACAGTTGTTTTCGATGAGCTTCAGTGATAATGATGGTTAATTTGATGCACAAATTTATGACATACATAACACCATTATTCATTTGGTATTGTTTAATTGTATGTTGTCATTGATGATTAAGACTGCAATTGATCAATCTCTTGTTGGCACATGTGCGTCCTGTGTGGACTGCCTCGATATTGCCTTAATTCACAAGCAATATAAACAAAGATGGATAGTAGTTGGCAGTGGATTTGTGGACGCGCGTTTCGTCCTATTCGGGACTCGTCAGCTGAATATACCTCAATCTCACATTTGATGTTCACTCTGAGACTCGAACTCAGTACTGTTCGCTTCAAAGTGTAACTATTGCTTACTTCTTTATATCATATTGGTTGGTTTTCTATTGAAATCAACTACAGTCCTAAACATCAATCGGAATATTCAAGTAAATTTCAAGTGAATTCTAGTGAACTTAGATTTCACTCCATCGCACAAGCAGGCGGCTATCAGGACTCAGTATCTAGGTAGATAAAGCCATGATGTTTAAAGTGAACGGTACAGGGTTCGAGTTCCGGGGTGAACATCAACACGAATGGAGCTACATCCAGCTGACGTGTCCCATATAGGATGAAACGCTCATTCTGGATTCTACTGCTAGCCACTATCCATCTTCGCTTATAATCCTTGTGAATTAAGGCAATTTTGAAGCAGTATGCACATATGCCAATAAAAGATTGATCGATTGCTGTTCTAAACATCAATCTAAAGGTTCAGACAAACATCACGAAGTGAATTCTAGTGAACTTAGATTTCACCCCATGGCACAATCAAGTGGCTATCAGGACGTTACGAGATTTGTGTCTCAGAGTGAACCTCAACTCTGAGATGCTGATAGAGCCTACTGACGACTCCCAAATAGGATAAAACATACGTCCTAGATTCCACTGATAACCACTATCCATCTTTGCTTATGATACTATTATCCTCATATTATTTAATGATTATTTTCAACATTAATCATGAATTCACTTGGTATTGTTTTGCTTGTATCTTACCATTGTTATTTAGGACTGCAATTGACCAGTCACTTATTGGCATATGTGCATCCTGTGCGTATTGCCTTGATATAGCCTTAAGTCATAAGCTTTCTTAAGCAAAAATGGATAGTGGCTAGCAGTGGAATCCAGGACGCGCGTTTCGTCCTATTTAGGACTGATCCCGGACTAAACAACAACTCTGGGATGCAGGAACATCCAGCTGACGTGTCCCATATAGGATGAAACGCTCATTCTGGATTCCACTGTTAGCCACTATCCATCTTTTATTAATTATGAATATCCAATATAAATTTGTTGATAGATAGATTGTTTCTTAAACGTTTTCTTTTGTCTTCACAAATATATATATGACTAAATTTTAAAATGACTTGCATTTGTATAATTCTATTGTAATTGATATTAACATTCCATCTGCACTAATAAGGACTAGACACGCATGAGATTGATCACCACCCAGTGATCAATCAATTGTAATTACATCTCAGTTCTACAGGAGGTCGTTTGCGGCTCGGATAGCTCAGTGGTAACGTCTCTGACTGTGAAGCTGGGTGACACGAGATCAAATCCGTCAGGAAGCACCAGTCCCCTCAAGATTACAGGTACACGTTGATGACGAGTGCCAAGAAACACGAAACTCGGGTCCACGATTTCCTGTCGACTACTTCCAATCACCATCTTATTTCAACATAGTGCACGCAGTATCGAGTCACCTAGACTGGTGGCCTCATTGCAACTTGATCGATAGCATTCGATCTGCATTAAGAAGGACTTGACACAAATGACATTGATCACTACCCAGTGATTGATAGGAAAAAAAAGAAAAAAAAATTTCTAAATTCCAACAATTTTATTGGTTAAAATAAGAAGCAATTTCATGAATCTTATCAACCAATCAAATCAAAGTATTCAGAAGAATAAAATCTTTTCTTTATTTCATTCATTCATTTAGGATTATCCAATTAAAATTACGAAAAAAAAGAAAAAGAAAAGGAAAAAGAAAAATTAAAGAAAAAGGAAAGAAAAAAGCAAAAATTGCAAATTCTTTTAATTATAATTCATTATTTCTGATTGAATTAATCATTATTGTTATGTTATGGATGAACCAATACATAATCATGTTATTGATGAATCAAATAATTTACCATTTACAAAAAGTGAAGTAACATTTTTAGTTATTCTATTTGCAGCAGTTATCATATTAGCTGTAGTTGGTAATACAATTGTATGCATATTATTACGTTTTCGTTATTGTAATCTATTGAAATGTTTTACAAATACATTAGGATGTAAAAAGAAATCTACATTATCTAAATCAATTCATCATCATCATCATCATAATCATAATAACAATATTGATCCATGGGTTGATGAATGTCCAAGTAGTCAACATGAATGTAGTTGTGGTAAAACATGTATTGTACAAAATACACATCGTTATGTCATATTTAAATCAATGCATAAACAACATGAACCAGGTACAAGTGGTGGAAATTATGCTGGATCTATTACTGTAGCTAATAATATATCAGTATTACCAAATGAAAAACGGACTAATTTCACAACAAAACATAAATGGAAAGCTGATAATTATTTAAGAGGAATGCGTACATCAAGTATAACAAGTTTATTTTTATTTAATCTTAGTTTAGCTGATATACTTATGGCTGTATTATGTATACCAATGAATGTTATTACAGAAATTGTTTATTTATGGTGGCCACTTGGTGAACCATTATGTAAAATTGTACCATATGCACAAGGTGTCAGTGTATTTGTTAGTGCATTAACACATGTACTTATTTCATGGGATAGATTTGTATTAGTATTTTTTCCATTACAACCAAGAATGACACAACGTAAAGCGATTTATTTATTACTTAGTGTATGGATATTAGCCTTAATTATACCATTACCAGTACCTATTGTAAATAGAACAATAAAACGTGATAATGAAACATTTTGTATAGAAGATTGGAGTTTATTATTATCATCTATTAAAACAATTAATATGGATAATTTTACAAATCTAGAACAAATTAAAAATGAAATTACAATACAAATTAATGATAAATCAATGATATTACAAATTGATGTTATCTATACAATATTATTAATGATATTACAATATTTTTTACCATTAGGTATGATATGTGGAACATATATAGCTATAGGTATTAAAGTTATACGTTTACAAACACCTGGTGAACGGGATAGTGCAAGAGATCAAAAATTAACTAGAGCTAAACGAAAGGTAAGTATAAACACATAATATATATAGAATACATTGATCTCCCATAATTTAATCCTTTGTAATAAAACACTATTCAGTTTAGATTGAAATAACTTATCTAATGAGAGGGGCTTTAATCAGTATATAACCGTATTTTTCGCTAAACTTTATTAAGTTTAAATGACTGATTACCAACATGTAACTTATAGAAATAACTATTTCATACATATATGAGTTGATCTAAACTAGATCACTATTGGAAACCTTGATAAAAGGTCATACAAGATCATAGATCGATTGAAGCTGGACATTACCATGGTTGCATACTGACTCAGTGAATAAGACAGAAGGTTCTGAATCCGAGTCTCGCCCGTAAATTCTGGATGCGCACTGCTGAGGAGTCCTGTACTAGGATGAAACAGTGGTTCATAGTCTCCAGGTTTTCAATTTTGGTCTAGCTTATATCAATTCATGAATTCAACTGTAACAAAACCACTATCTTCACAAGTTCTCATATTGCTATAAATAGTGATTATAGTCCTCACTTATTTCTTATTTTTTTTAATAAACCAGATAATTTCTGAAACAACTGTTGTCATTATTATTTAAATGAAAATAATCTGTCAAAGAGCAGAAAACTAAACTTTATATTTCAAACAGTCTACTCATTTTGATGTTATTTATTCAACAGACTGAAAAGTATTAATTAGTATTCTATAGTTGTAATATGTAAGGAGACTGTAATTAGACGATTGGTATCGAAAAACTGGTGGAAAATAGTGTTAGCTAATTGAAGTTCCAACTCTAGACAAGTGTACAATGAAACGGTCATACGTTGTAACATAAATCAAACAGTTTATGCTTCTGTACTAGAACGTAACTAATTCTTTCGGTGAGACTATAATTTATGAACGAACCAATCACTTATTCATTTGAATCAATAAAGTTTTGGAAATATAGCTGATGTTAGTTCATGATCATCAACTGTAAATCATAATTGTAATACTTCAAACACAGCTTTGTAACCCTCATTTGGTTCTAGTTATTAGGTGTACACTCTCAAGGTCAGTCTAGCGTTGCTCAAAAGTCATTTATTCTTTCAACTATTGTATGGTTATTTCATTAAAATCACTTTTTGACATGAATGTTTTTGCTAATACATTATTTTATTTGGTTTTTGTAACTGTGGTAAAAAAGTAAGTTGGGAAAAGAATTACTTGATGCTTCAGAAACATGATGATTTGTCCTGAAAAACAAACAAAAAATTCTGAGCACTTCAGTTTGTCCTTAATCTTTATCAAACAAAATTCTGAAATTTATTTCAATGTCTACGCCCTTCCATTTTTTGGCATATATACATATATATATTTATATACAATCGGCTCTGTTGTGAGATAGTAACTCACTTAAGACAATAGTGGACAGTGGCTTAGTGGCCTAAAGGTTAAGCGTTTGTGGGTTCGAATCTCGTGTCGCGGATCGTGGATGTGCACTGCTGACGAGTACCATACTAGGATGAAATGGCCATCCAATGCTTCCTGGTTTTCTATGGTGGTATAGCTTTAATTGACTCATGAATTCAATTATAAAAATACTCTTTAAATGAATTTATTAATAGTTGTATTAGATAGTTAGATCTAATAAGCAGAAAGGCTTAAATCGGTAGATTGAATAGACACAGCTTTAATAAGGAATTATTGATGAAACGGGATAAATATTTCGGCCAATCGCTGTCTAAATATCTTACTGATAACATCTATGATAATGATACTAAGCGATTTCGGTTTAAATTTAACTGTGAAAATTGTTTTCACTAAGACATCAGATACAACATTCAGTGGTTATTTATTCTCACAAAATTTAAGGTGTACATTGTTGACTAATGTCAATTAATATAAGACTAAGAAGTAAGGTTGCCTTCTGATAGTCTACAATCACCAATTATAAAAGCATACTGTATGCAATATTGAATATTCGCTATACCTCATATACAGAAATAAATTAACACTGCAGGCCAAGAAAAACATGACATCAGCCAATACACAGTAATACATTGATTCAGCCTACTTATGTTATCTGGTAGTAAGTGTTTAAAGTAGTTTGTACTTTTATGTAAGTAAGAAACCAATGACTTATATAAGCTAAATGTATGTATGCAAACAAAAATATTCATTTGCAAACTCATCGAATAATTCTATTTGTATGTCAGTTCAAATACTCATACAGAGACTTTCGACTAGTACACGTTGTTTTATAATCTAGTATTTTGTAACTAGGATGATTGGTTTTTAAATGTAGACACCAACAATGAGGGGTACTTATATACGATTGATGAGTTTTAAGTAGAATGACAAATGCTTCACTGATTTTACTGAAAACTGCATTTGGTTATGTAGCCTACATGGCAACTTTAACAGACCACTACAACCCAGAATATCATTAAAGGGATAATAAGAATATGTACAGTTTACCATAATTACGTCATATGTAATTTCATCAAAATTAACAGGGTGGAATTCTGGTATTTAGATTGGTTCATGCTTACATACTTACTTACTTAATTACCTATGCCTGTCACTACTCGTGGAGGAGCATAGTCCGCTCAACAACACTCTCCATCCAACCATGTCATGGTCAATCCTTTCCAGTTCTTTCCAGTTGTTATTCATCCTCTTTGTATCTGCTTCCAATTCCCGATATAGTGTCTTCTTCGGCCATCCCTTCAGGATTACAAGTTATGACTTGCCTCATGATTCAGTTTAATGATTTCCTCAATGTATATCTTATTCACATCCAACGTCTTTTCCTAACTTCTTCTTCAGTCGGAAGCTGGTTTATCCTCTCATATAGTTAGCTGTAGTTCAAGTTACGAACAATGTACATTCCCATAAATCTCCAAGTATTCGATCATCCAGAACTTTTCATTTTTTTCTATAGATATCAGGATTATAATTTATAAAATAAAACATTTTGAAACTTACAATTATGATCAATGGATAACTATTGAGTAGTTGATCATTATATTCCATGTTAAGACTTATCCATATGTTATGAATGTAACTGTCAATGTATTATACTCATTAAATATCTAAAAATATATCCAACTAGTCTGAAGTATGTTGCTGATTAAGTAACTGACTTGATGAAGCAATAGATGATCTGAAAAGTAGTTGGAAGCTTTTGTTTGTTATAATGTTTCAGTAGAATAAAATCTATACCAGAAATGTATAAAAAAGATATTGATTATGATTTGACAATCAGTGTTAATATAAACATTCTTTGAGACGTTTATTTGGAATAAACAACATAATTTTAATAATCAGAGAGGTTTTTTTGGATAATATAGTAATTTAATAGTTGAAGTCATGAGTCAATTGATGCTAGACCACTATGGAAAAGTTGGAAGCACTGGATGAATGTTTCGTTCCAGTGTAGGGCTCCTCATCAGTGTGCATCGACAATCTCTCCTCGTGAGATTCGAACCTAGGAACCAACTTCGTGTATTGGTTGAAGTTAGGTATTAACACCATTGGATGCCGGCCGACTCATTGGTGTAGAGGTTAAGCGCTCGCACACAAGACTGATAGGTCCTGGGTTCGAACCTCGTGAGGCGGGATCATGGATGCGCATTGCTGAAGAGTCACATACTAGGACGAAACGTTCATACGGTACTTCTAGTTTTTCCATGGTGGTTTAGCTTTAATTAACTCATGGATTCAACTATTAAAATAATGAGAATAGTTTAATCTTCAATCTTTGGTAACCAATAGAATATCCCTTCGCCGACATATTTGCATTTAAGAATATTTATTTTAGTTATCTCTTAGATGTCATATTTCATTAAACTTTGAGTCTCGAAAATGTACTACAAGAAATTATATATATACATGCATACTTCTAATAAAGTTGGTTTTTGGCTATATCAGTGGGAGTTTATTTGTATTTTGTATCAGTCAGCTCGATTTTATTCCAAACTAGTATTGATGTTCACAGTGATATTCAAACACGAAACGTATCCCGTACATATTTGTGATGAAGCTCAGTGAGTAACGCGTTGATATTTGCAGTTGTAGATAAGGTATTCGAATCTCAATGTAAATATAGGATTCTGAACTGAAAATAGATACTTGAGTTTTAGTGAAGCATTTGATTAGTTTTATCATTTAGTCCGAGCGTCTAATATGTCGTTTAGATTATCTATCTAGTTCTGATAATGTCCTGCTAACCAGTGACACGATAATAGTGTGATAACATTCATGAGTAAAATCTAACAACTATCAATCCATAATGGATCACTCTTACGCTTATCTTCACAATAACCAAAATAGAGTTCAACACAGTAAGTAGATGAGATAATTATATAGTCCAATTTTATAATCGTAATAAATTTAAAGTAAGTGATTCACAAAAGTTTGAAAACTTTTAGATCATGAAATATTTCACAAGTAGGGGAATATATGGATAGAAGCACTTAGTTATTAGACAACAAATTTATAAAGAATGATATCAGGAAATAGAGTTATGAATCTTCAGGTTTGCTTAATATTTACCTTATTATATAAGAGTACTAACATTATAATTCGTTATAGATCAAGCTGATGAGTTTCATTTTAAACATGCATTTATGATACTCTTGCTAGACACAATACAACTTTAGGTCGACTTGTGACTAAATGATCACTTTACTGTCGAACATCCCAATATTCTGAATGAAGAAAGTATATAAAATGATATAATATAAACAATGAATATTGAAATGTAGTTGCGTTACAAATTCACGGATACGTCTATTCTCTAAATCCATCTAATTGTAAAATAGAACGCAGCCTTCTCCACAATATTTCAACTAAATTGTGTTAGACCTAGAGCTTAATTCGAATCCCTCTTTTTCTTTACATTTCATGATAAGTAAACAATTAAACGAACCATTACCAACTGTTAGATTACGTACCAAATGATATCAATGGTAGTGTAGTCGAACATGCAAGTGAAGACAACCATATATGTTTGAACACAAAATTACAGAACATCTTAGTCAAATCTGAGATCCATACATTAAATTCTTCATTTGTAAAATGTCAATCGATTGTCTCAAACTTGACTATTCTTTCGTTTACATATCAATCATTCACTGTTCTCGTTCTCTTCTCTTCGATCTTCTTAACCCTCTAACTGTCAGACATATCACTTTCGTTTAATGATACATACTACTTATATCAGTCGACATCAATAGTAATAAAAGTATGCTGTAAAGTTGCTTATTTGTAAACAATCTATTTACAAATCAAAATGTATAATAGATTGATATTAAACAAATTGACAGACATCTTTTGATAGAGATCATGAACCGATTGATGTTAGACCATCGTTGGAAACCTGGAAGCACTGGACGGCTGTTTCGTCCTATTGTGGGACTACTCAGCAGTGCCCATCCACGATCCCGCCCGCGGGATTCAAACTCAGGGCCTTCATTCTTCCACGCGAACGCTTTATCTACTGCACCACTGAACCGGCTGGCATCCAACGGTGTTAATGTTTAACCTCAACCGATCCGCGAAATTGTGCGACCATTTTCCATTGTACTAAGTTAGATACCTGCCTCTACCCAACACGGATTACACAGATATTTGTTTATACTTAAGTTAAAAGTAATAAGAACCAGATAATTGAAAACATCAGTAAATTAAATGGCTCAGATCAATTTATCTTCCAACGTTTTTTTTTCTTTTTTCGTATACAGTACAAAAAATGGTATCTTAATTTATTAAAATTAACCTCTAGGAAAAAAAAAGAAGAAAAAAGATGTGGAATTTTAGATGGTAACTTATCAATCATTCAGTTAGATACACAAAAGTACACTCATCCATTTTGTATCATTATGGTATTCGAATGATATTAGTTTAGTATTATAAATTTCAACCTAAATCTTATCTACATTGATTTATGTATAATATTACTGTAACCAAGTATAAATAAAGAAAAGGAAAAAAAATCGTAACTTTACATTTTGTATACCGTTTCCTGATATTATCATTATACAATGCAATTGGATACAATTTATTCGAATACGGTTGTAGTAGATAAAATCTATCAGTGATATGCTGTCATTGTTAAATCCTTCAGAGAATTATTAAGATTTATGTGTGTGTGTGTGCATGTGTGTGTATATGTACTTACTATGTGGTGTTGCTTTCAGAAAAGTTGATTGTTTGAAAAATGTATGAGTTCATTGTTTATTTATTTATTTGAACACATAAATATTGGTAGAAAGAAGCATTGAATACATATACGCCACAAAAGTCACTTGATTTGTGTATAAGTTGTTATACTGACCCGGTGCTCAAAACGAAGCAGCCTTCGTCCTAAAGTTCTAACCCACAAGGCAGTAGAGCAACGTTAGGAGGTGCAGTTCGAATGTAGCCGGTGACTAACTATTGGTCCATACAACATTTGTTCCCTCCGATTGCCCCCAAATGCCCTGGTACGGCACGGAGTGGGGAGAGTCCACTTTCCCTCGCCAAATGCTCTCAAATGGACACGCGTATTTAGCCTCTGCCAGGGAAGTCCTATTCGTTGCCTTCTTAGTGGCACTGGTGATGTTTACGAAAATGCGATGACAAGAAGAGAATGTCCGACGCTTTAACCGGGCCGATGGACATGGAGAGTCCACCTAGGGGAGTTGGAACATATGATTCCAAATCAATCGTGCACATGAGCTCCAGTATCCTGAAGAAACAAATGGCGTATGAACCAAACGTTGGTCACCGGCTACCATGGGACTGCATCTCCTTACGATGCTCCACAGCCTTGTGGATCAGACCTTCAGGTCGAAGGCTTGGGGTGTGGCCCTCTAGGAAAACCACCTGCTTCGGTTTTGGCACCCAGGCAGTATCACAGCCCTCACACATATCAGATGAGATTTGTGTGGCGCATATCTATTTGGTGCCTCGTTGTACCAATATCTATGTGTTAAAATAAAATGATAATAATCATGATCCTGTAACCCATGTGCACCATTTGTTTGGAATCAAGGTTTTCCAACTCTCCTAGGTTGACCCTCCTTATCCATCAACTCGGTTAAACCTTCAGACATTCGCTTTTTATCCTCTCATTTTCGTAAACAACACCTCTATTGCAAGAAAGCAGTGAGTAAGACTTTCCTGACAGTGGCTGTATACGCGTGGCTATACGAGGGCATTTCGAGAGATAGAGTCGGCTGGCTTCACCCCCAGCCGTACCAGTGCATTTGGGGGCACTTTATTGTCTGATAGTGTATGAATTGTTATTTAATTAATTAAATTTGTGAAATAAGAAATTAGCCATCAGTGGAATTCAGAAGGCAAAATCCGTCCTACTGACAACTTGTCAATTGGATATACTTATATTTTAGTGTTGATGGTAACACGGAAACTACAACGCAACATCTTTTAATTCAAACGTTTTAGACGGTAACGTTATTAAGAAACTTGTGACCTGGAGACGATATCATGATAAACAACTCTTAATGCATATATATCAACGAAGATTGATCAGTCGCACTCCTTATCATCAACAGTAGATGGTCCAATCCCATACGGCCATGTAATACACGTGATACATATATGAGCATATATGAACAAACTACTAAAAATTTACATATACTAATGAAGACTGATCAGTCACAGTCCGTATCATCAACAACAGATGGTCTAATCCCATATAGCTATACAATGTACGTGGCGAATACTTGAAAAACATTTTATGCAAAAAATATGTTATCTAAAAACTCGCTGAATAGATATACATCTCAAAATTCAATGTTATTCGTTTTCTGTAATGGTAGTGTACATATCCGTTGTTTTAAGGATAGACATGTGTGAAACAAAAGGTTTACAATTTTAACAACACTGATACATTTTAATCTTATGTAGATATTGCTTGAGAATAATACACCTTTGTATGAGAAAAGAACAATCAAACGTTTTTTTTGCACACTGTTTGCAAAACAACTGTCCAATTTAATAATCTAAGTATAATGAAATGATCAGTATAGAGATTGTGGAGATTATTAAGTTTTTGATTGAGATCATGAACTGATTGGTGTTAGACCACTGTTTGAAACCTGGAGGCACTGGACGGTTGTTTCGTCTTACTGTGGGACTCCTCAGCAGTGTGCAAATACTACCCCACTCGCGGGATTCGAACCCAGAGCCTTCAGTCTCGTGCGCGGACGGAAGGAAATAGATCAAATCCAATCAAGTATGCGTCTATATGATATTAATGACAATTATATCATGAGGCCAACTAAATGTTGTATACTGATCAAGATCTCCATATAAACATAGTCTTATCTTCATATTTGTTATACCTAAAGGTATGTTCTCTAGAATAAGATGCTTGACAACTTCTAATATGATTACAATTTTAATCATAATGAAACGTATCAGGTAATTCAATAGATTCTTAAAATACTGGTATCTGTGAAAAAGTCACAAAATAAGGACCGATGCAATGTCATAGTTTATTCACTTCCAAATTTTTTCCAAACTACTCTTAGTTCCGGAATTATCCCATTTTTAGGTGGACGAACTTTAAGCTACATGGGCAGTTAATTATCCTTATCAAACACAACATCTATGATGAAATTAAAGTAGATGCATGAAAATTGGCGATTCTAATGACTATAAGCAAAGTTTTATAATGTCTAAATTATTTAGTCAAATCCCCTAGCCCAGTCAATAGTATCCCTGTTAACAAACTTCCCTATGTTTATAAATTCTCTCGAAACACTTTGGTCTAAATCATCTATGAACTAGTCAGTAATGAGCATAGGATTAGTTTAACTTGATCCTAGTTTTTAAAAAATTATCAACGTTGGCAGTGAGAGATATGATCAGTTGTACCAAATGATATTCAAACTTTATTAGGAATTGGCTTTAACAAGAAATTTGGGCGATTGAATTTTGGTGATTTGAGTAGTGTTTTTTTATTGTTTGTCACTCAACTTCAATCTTTCATGTTGTCTCAAGTGTTCAATGTTGTAGGATAATGCAAAACAACAAAACGGTAATTCAATCACTGACATTAAAATCTTTTAAATTAAACAAGTTACAACATATCATATAGCTAACTTCAAAATTAGGTAGGGTGACTGAGAAAATTGTAAACTTTATTCACTTGGTATTATATGCTTGAATTTTCCGATTGTTGTTAAGTACTGTAATAGATCAGTCTCTTGTTGGCATATGTATATCCTGTGTGTACCTCCTGGATATTGCCTTCAGTCACAAGGATTATAAGTAAAGATGGATGCATATATACCATCAAGAGTTTGATCAATTGCAGTCCTTAACAACAATGGAAAGATACAAAAAAATAATACCAAGTAAATATAAATTCACCCTGTTGCACACGCAAGTGTCTATCAGGACTCAGTGGCTAATTGGATAACACGATAGCATTTGAAGCGAACGATATTGAATTCGAGTCCTGATGTGAACATCAACTTTGGGATGTAGGTACATCCAGCTGACGAGTTCAAAATAGAACGAAACACGCGTCCTAGAGTCCACTGCTAGACACCGTCAATCTTTGCTTCTAATTTTGTTTTAAACACAATATAAAAATTGAGTTTATCATATTCATAGTGCCATTATTTCATTTAATTATTAAATGATCTCTACTTTTCCATTTACTTGAAATTCATATCGTTATAAACAGACTAAAACTTCTGATTGACCAAATTCATAGAATGATCGATATCCTGATTACTGTTTAATCATTTTACAATAAATAGTCCTTATCAAACCTTGAAAACGTAATATCTTCCAGTTATAATTTCCTTCAGGTAAACTAAATACGAACTCCGCCTCGAAACTCTCGAGGTTTACTGCCGGTCGCAAGCTTGGATAAAAGTGGGGGTTGTGCATGAGTTTAGCAACCCCATTCCGTAAAAATCTAACTTGCTAAAAAATCACTAACCATAAAAAATAATTCAAACCATTTGGACTCTGTACTAGAAATTAGAAATTCTTCATTTAGAAGAGTTATGTTGAAAGCCAGGTTCCTTCGGAAGTCACGATGCTGATGCCCCATTCTGAAAACCAGAATAATCATTAATTTAGGTAGATAGAATACTAGTACAATGTGGGAGATAGAGAGAGTCATCCAAGTTACTGCAGAAATGAGAAGATACAACCTAGAGTTGTTTGAAATCACTGAAACATATTTGATGCAGCTTGGACAACAAAGAGCAGCTTCAGGGGAGCTATTGTTATACTCCGACCATGAAGAAAAAAATGCTACACATACACAAAAAGTTGCAATGATGCTAAATAAACTAAATACAAAAAAAAACTGATCAACACAGGATTAATTATTTTAAAAGCCACAATTATTCCTATATGAAAAACTAATTCATTTAGCAACTGTTTCCCAGTGTTCAATTCATTATAATTAGTAACTAAGGGAGCCACAAAATAATTTAGTCGTCAACTAAGATTGATGAGGATGTTTAGTTGAAGACTGTTATTGCAATTTCATTTGGATTACATAACAGTTTATCTGAGAAATAGGTAGGATTCTATCATAAGTATCAACATGTAATATATATATATCAATAAAAGTAGATTAAACAGGCCATTTATCAAGATCTTTTTATAGTAATCATGATTTTTATATAAGAGAGGGGGGGTGTTCATAGCATTTTCTTTACTCATGGCTAATAAGTAATATTGTTTTATTCACAGAAATATACAAAACATTGAATATCCATTAAACTGATATGATATTTGGTTTATACAGTAATTTACTGTTATCAAAGCTGTTAAACAATTTGTTAACAAAAAATACATAATCATGTTACAAGATGTTATAACAGACTGACACTATAACCTAGTTATTATCATGTTAGCAATCTTTAAGCTTAATAAAAATGAAGGTTTTCACCGGATTCATTTAAGATATTATTTAAAGCAATTAGTCCTTTTCAGAAATTTCGATAGAAGACGGAGTTGATCTGAAAAATGTGATATGTTTGTGCTATATATCTATTGAAGTTTATTGAGGCCTTGGCTATTCGTAAATTTACCCCCCCCCCAATTATGTGTGCAAAAACAATTTGTCGTAATCTTGAATTTACCTTGGTAATAATTCTAGTCATTCTATGTCCTAAGATAATGCGACAATTTCTTTTAATTTCTATACAATGTAAAATTGTTTCTCTCCCCTTTTTGATTGAGTTCATGAACCGATTGATGTTAGATCACCTTTGGAAACCTGGAAGCACTGGAAGGCCGTTTCGTCCTATTGTGGGACTACTCAGCAGTGCGCATCCACGATCCCGCTCGCGGGATTCCAACCCAGGGCATTCGACCTCGCGTGCAAACGCTTAACCTACTGGACCACTGAGCCGGCATCCAATGTTGATAGTGTCTAACATCAACCAATCCACGAAATTTTGCGACCATCTTCCATTGTGCTGAGGTAGATACCTGTCTCTACCTGACATGGATTAGCTCCGCTGGTCATGGCTTCTCACTAGAACTCCGAGAATTCCCTCTCCCTTTTGCTACTTTTTTTTACTTGAACTTTCATTTAATTGACCTATATTTAGTTTCATATAAAATGCTCCGACAAATATATGTGTGACCAGATTGTTCGAAATGTATAACGCAAATACATCACATTTTTTAGATGAACTCCGTCTTCTCATTGTTCTATCGTAAGATGTTATTACGAACTAGTCATTCTAATCCAGATTGTCAACTTATTAAATAAAGCATAAGCTACTGAATAAACTCAATCCATTCTAATATATTTATAGTGATAAATACTACACATTATGCCATATCAACTACATTTAAATGGTAAACCAGTTCCCAGTTACTTTTTTGTAGAAATGAATGTACCAAATGAGTTTTAATAGCACCAATATATTAAAATGGGTTTATTTACACAAATCCGCTAGTTTTAATATTATAAACAAGTAAGTGGCTTATATTGTAAGATAGTTACATTTGACGACTATTACTTCTGATATCTTATTGCTACTTATTCATTCCTTGATAGATTTTATTAAAACACTACCTTAATACATTGTCGAGTATTATTGGTTTGATGATATAAACTTTCTGTATTCACTACATCGGTTTATTGTTCCCTTCCATTATATCAATGTTTTATTATTATCATTATGCGAATCTAGTCATGATACAAATCTATCTAATTGGTGGAACTGTAATGGTCAATCTTTATTAATAAGACATCTGATGATGAATAGATTAGATCTATTCACTAATCAGGTTAATTATACTTAGACTCTTCATATTTATAGCTCATTGACTACTTTTCAGAAGAATGATTACCTGTAGACATTTCAATGATTCGTTAGAAAACAAAATACTATTTGGCACAAGTGTACTTAAGCCAAAATTATCACAAATTACAAACAGTTGAGAAAAAATTGTGTCACTGAATTAGGCTACTTTAATTAAACGGTCCAACCTGTGTTTTTATGATAAAATGATATTTTTTCTTGTTAAGTTAAAAAATGAGATGTTGAATAAATAATTTTAATAGTTGAATCCATGCGTCAATCGAAGCTAGACCATCATGGAACACGTGAAAGCACTGGATCGCTGTTTCGTTCTAGTATGGGACTCCACAGCAGTGAAAATCCACAATCCCACACACGGGACTCGAACGGTTAACCCATAGACCACTTAGCCAGCTCTCAATGGTGTTACTGTCCAACTTCCATCGATTCATGAATTGCTGAGCAACCTTTCATCCAGTTTCTGAGGTAGATACCTGTTTCCACTCGACAAAGATCATTTTTTTCAAGATAATACACGACATGCACTAATAAACAAACATAAGGTTTACATATTTTTCCACGTATATTATATTCAGGAAATAAAGTTGGAGGCTAGGCTGTTAGATGTAGGCAACAGTAAATGTAACTTGTTAAAATACTCGAATGGATTGTTGAAAAATGTATTGATAAATGTCCTTTGCTTGATTGCGGCAGAATACGGTATGCAACTAACGGTATTCAAAGATGTCGAGTCCTACAGTCGTAAAATCAAATGACGAAAGAAGCAGGTGAAGTGATTATTAGATAGGTATCAAACATGCACAGAAAAACATAGGTATTCATGGTTATTAGTATTTGCGATAGAATCATTATAATTCAGATAAACCTCAAAGAGACAAATTATACAGTAGTTCAATCTTACCATACCACGTCAATATTTTATTAGGTGGTATCAGTTTCTGATTTGACAGCATCTCTTCGGCTTCTTTAGAGCTTCTGTAGGCTTCATTATGCTTTTCGGAGCCATCCCGACTATTAGTCATGATTTCATTCTTTTCATAAATTCATTTTTATTATAAATCTCTTCATTACTGTACATATTACATAAACTGACGTTGTTACTGAAATATTCATAATAATAATGAAAACAGTAATAATAAAGGCTTCACTGATAGTGTTGATTGATTACAAAAAGAAAGAATAAGGAACTTGTAGCACACTTATCTTTTATCAGAAAGGGTTTGTGGAGATTTAAGAAATTTCACAAATTGAAATCATGAGTCAACTGAAGCTAGACAATCATGGAAAACTTAGAATCACTGGACGACCGTTTCGTCTCATCGTGGGACTCCTCAGCATATTGGATGGAAAATAATGATGATAATAATAATGGATATTTTCATCACAATATTTAATTAGTTTAAATGAAAATTAATTATAATTTAATATGATTGATTGGTTGAAGTAAGACATTAACAGCGTTGGATGCTGACTAGTTTAGTGGTGGAATGGCTAAGCGCTCGCGCTCGAGACTGATAGGTCCTGTGTTCAAATTCCGTGGGAGGCGGGATGTTGGATGCGCACTGCTGAGGAGTCCCATACTAGGACGAAACGGCTGTCCAATGCTTCTAAGTTTTCCATGGTGGTCTAGCTTCAACTGACTCAAATTTATCTTTTAACAGTGATTACTTTCATTCAGTCAAAACAGTAGACAATTTAGCTATAATATTCTTAATTTATCATATAATTTTTTAAATATAAAGGTGTACAGAAAGAAAATAAACTTTCTCTCTAATAAACGTGTTTCGTCTCATTTTGGACTCGTCAGCTAGATGTACCTCTATCCTAAAGTTAATGTTCACAATCAAACAATAGTAAATGAATTTCATTCTCATATTTTATATTAATTATGATATAAATGTTGTTAATCGACAAATCTAATTAATTAGTTAATGGTGGCGTGCTTGAACATCTGGGCTGCCTTTTCATTTCATTTAAATTATCCTTTTCCCTGTTTGTTTTAACACATCATTTTGTCTACTAATCGTATAACCTATTCAAGTGCCTTTCTGAAAAGTGTACAATCTTTTGTTGTACATATTACAAAAGAGCCCAATCAGAGATATTGTGGCTGCTGGCAATATGCAAAGAAATGAATGTACATTATTTGGATATCGATTTACTGGACTGTCAACTTCTAACTAGTGATCAATCAATAGTGTCCACAAAACCCATCTGATACTAATCAACATATGCTCACTAGTGATTGACTTCACGAGGTATAATACTGGAGTTCTAGTGAGAAGTAGTGAACAGTGAAGTTCAACCAGGTCTGTTGTGAGATATTGACTCACTGAAGACAATGGTGTACGGTGGCTCAGCTTCGTGGATTGGTTGAAGTTAGACATTAACACCATTGGATGCTGGCCAGCTCAGTGGTCTAGTGGTTAACTGCTTGCGCGCGAGACCAGTAGATCCTGTGTTTGAATCTCGCAGGGGGCGAGGTCGTGGATGCGCACTGCTGAGGAGTCACCCAATAGGACGAAACGGTCGTCCAGTGCTTCCAGGTTTTCCATGGTGGTCTAGCTTCAACTGACTCATGATCTTAACCACTGCAATCAATAGTTATCGTCAGGATCGACCAAGAAATAAGAAACAGAAACTCACTGATATACTTAGTGTCAAGAGTTATTCTATATTTTACCAAAAGATATAATATTGAATAAAGCCACTAATAATAATAAATAACAAACATGTGTAGAATGAAATAAACTATTTCAATACCTCTATTTTTAAAGCATATATATGTTGAATAGTCGATCAGGTCATCATATCTTTATACGTTATTATATTACTATTAAGAATAATGAATTCCATAAGGAAATAACTATAACATCATATACATATAATACAATTCATAGACTTAATTATTTCAATAAACCGACAGAGTAAAACCGATAGTGTCATTATATATTTCTAACCTTTGTCATTAAATATAATGATTTCAAAAACAGTAAAAGGATGCAGGTACGTCCAGCTGACGAGTCCCAAATAAGGCGATACACTTGTCCGAGATTCCTCTGCTAACCACTATGCATCTTTATTTAAAAAAGCTTGTGACTTAAGGCTATATCGAGGCAATCCGCACAGGATGCACATATGCCAACATCAATTGAAGTCCTAAATAACAATGGGAACATACAATAAAAACAACATCAAGTGAATTTGAAAGCATCTTTGTTTTTTTTATTACTTTATATCTGTTAAAAAAGAAATATACAGTAGCTATTCACCGACCTGATTAGATTATAGCCTATTCATGGTTGAATGCTAACAGTCTGATAACATTCTACTTGATATTAGTTCATATGTAACAAATGAAGCAAATAATCAATAATTGAAACATATATGCTGTTCTGTTATTTATATTCAATAATTATTAAATTAAGTAAGAAAGATAGATTGATTCAACGAAGAGTACTCTTCTACTATGTTCATAAAGTTTTTTTAATTTTCTTTTCTTTTTTTTCCTTCTTCATATGTTTCTTTTATTTTACAGCTATCTGCTTCCATTTCCATTTTCTCCATAGATCGTCTACCCCCTCCCCCTAACTAGTGTATTTCTGTATTTATGATCTTCCTGATTACATTTTATCTTATTGTAATGATTCATCTATCCCCAATTATAATTTCTCTATTTATCCTCATGATGAATATTCAAGACTTGACCATAGAAACTGTTATTAGTATCCGTGACTGAAATTGTTTTTAATATCTTTGTTTATTCTACCACATTGTTATCATGTTTAAGAGAAAGTTTATTATCATTATTACTGTAATTATTATTGGTCTGAAAACTAAGTATATACTTTTGCGATTGTACAGCACTGAAAGTAAATTCGCCGTGAAAGAGAACTCTTCACTGAGCCAATCTTTATTTAATGTCTTAGTAGAAATATTTCGTTTACTTAAAAATATTATAGTTGAATTCATGAGTCAATTAAAGCTAGATCAGCATGGAAAACCTGGAAGCATTGGATAGTAACGCGCTGAAGACAACGATGAACGGTGGAGTAATTTCGTGGATTAGTTGAAGTTAGACCTTAACACAGTTGGATGCCGGCCCAGTAGTTTAAAGGTTAAGCGTTCGCGCGCAAGACCGATAGTTCCTGAATTCGAATCTCTCGAGCAGGATACTAAGACAAAACGGCCATCTAGTGCTTCCAGGTTTCTATGGTGGCCTAGCTATAATTCACTCATGATTTCAACTAAAAAATTACTAAAATATCCATAAAATCTCCCTTCTGATATTAAAGATATTAAATTATGAATACTGAAGTATATTGAGTCGCTTCACATAATCAGAGAACATACTTGCCATATTTCCTACTTTTAAAAGTTGTTTATTATAACTTTAATCAATATATTTTATAATGTAAGTTGTAACATGTTCTAACAACATACAGGTAATAAGTAATATAAGTAGTATAAGCTTAATTATCAAATATGAAAAAACGTTTTCGTTATTTAAAGCTATTTTAAATGTATATTTGATGACCATAGTGTAAAATTTCTATTCTGTTTCGGTAGTATTTATGAACTGCAATGTGTTTTAATACTTTTATTTGATAACTGCGTTTCATCTGATATGGTTGAAAACATCTGGTTACGTATTCCAGTTAGAACTCCAGTTTCAATCGCCTAGTGTTGGTTGCATAGTTCTGAGTAGTTTCATATGATGTAAGAAACAGTCGTGAATTACATCATAGTATGTAATGTGAAGTATAAGTTTGTGTGTAAATTGACGAGTATATTTCTCCTACAATGTATAACAAAATTCTATATAACTATTTGACTGATTCATAAAATTATCTATGGCTGTCACTAGTCCAAATACTATGATTTTGTTCAATAGGTGAAATCATGAGTCAATTGAAGCTAGACCACCATGGAAAACTTAGAAGCATTGGACAGCCGTTTCGTCCTAGTATGGGACTCCTCAGCAGTGCGCATCCAACATCCCGCCTCCCACGGAATTTGAACACAGGACCTATCAGTCTCGAGCGCGAGCGCTTAGCCATTCCACCACTAAACTAGTCAGCATCCAACGCTGTTAATGTCTTACTTCAACCAATCAATCATATTAAATTATAATTAATTTTCATTTAAACTAATTAAATATTGTGATGAAAATATCCATTATTATTATCATCATTATTTTCCATCCAATATGCTGAGGAGTCCCACGATGAGACGAAACGGTCGTCCAGTGATTCTAAGTTTTCCATGATTGTCTAGCTTCAGTTGACTCATGATTTCAACTAACGAACTTACTAAAATCTCCATAAAACCCCTTCCTATTCATATTAGATATTTAAATATAAAAATTACGTCAAATAGGTTAATTGATTACATATCTTCATTATTAAAGCTAAGTTGTTTTACCCAACTCCATAGACCATGATTAAAGCTTAACGGAAATACGTTAATGGCTTGAGTTTGTATACAATTAAAAGAAATAAAGGAAACATAAAGTATTTTAACTTTGTTATGTTACTACTTCTTCTTCTTCTTGTTCTTTTCGTTTTACTCTAAATGTGTAAATAAGGACATTAAGTAAATAAACAAATGAATTGGTGATGGGATATCTAATATCTCGGATTGTTGTTAATTCTTCTTTTTATCTGTGTCCCGTAACAGTTGCTTATTTTCACCAGGACCCATCAGATTATTCATCTGAATCAGATATGTGATTGATATGTTTGTTATGAGTAAAAATTGTTGTCCTTAATAATTTCTTTAAACTGATAATTATTCCCTCAGATCATATTAAAATATATCTTCAAAGATAAAAAAGATGAATATTGAGATCATGAACCGATTGATGTTAGGCAACCATTGAAAACTTGAAAGCACTGGATTGC
Source organism: Schistosoma haematobium (assembly GCF_000699445.3). Lineage (NCBI taxonomy): Eukaryota > Metazoa > Platyhelminthes > Trematoda > Strigeidida > Schistosomatidae > Schistosoma > Schistosoma haematobium. Next base: position 13,939,162 of record NC_067200.1, read on the forward strand.
TGTTACGCCCTATTGTAGAACTCCACAGCAGTGCGCATCCACGATTGCACTCGCAGAATTTGAACCCAGGGCCGTGATCAGTGGAACTAATCCGTGTTGGGTAGAGACAGGTATCTACCACAGTATAATGGAAGATGATCGCGCTATTTCGTGAATTGATTGAGGTTGAACCGTTGGATGCTGGCCGGCTCAGTGTTTTAGTGGTTAAACGCTCGCGCACGAAATCGAAGGCACTGGATTCGAATTACGTAGGCGGAATCGTGGATGCGCATTGCTGAGCAGTCAAACAATAGGACGAAACGGCCGTCTAGTGCTTCCATGTTTTCAATGGCGGTCTAACATCAATCAGTTCATGATCTCAGTCAAAAACTTAATAATCTCCACAACCGCATATTGATAACTATGAATATATTGAACTATCTTTCCTCCGATTGTTTAGTACAGTGAAACTCAAATGAGAATGTAAGTCTAACTATATACGTAAATCAAAACATTCAATTAGTGACATAGATTTTATTTTTGTTCATCCATTCAGTACAAGAGTTTCTTTGGCTATAAGTCTATTCAAAGGAGCTTCCAAGATCATCACTTTAATAGAAATTAAACTAAGGAAAAAAAACACCATAATAAATGGTAAATACTTTCGTTCACAATAAAAGTAGAAGGCCTGACTATTCATCTAACTTGGACTGTTTATGCACATGACCATATTTTACTGAATTCGCACAAAATTCAAAACATGCGCTCAAATCTCAACACTACTAAATAATAAAAATTACATATTTTTCATACACACATGTACACACAGTAATGTCTCAAATAGAATTCACTTGATCAAACGAGTTAACATGACATCGGCATACCCAAACCTCTTTTGATTTTGATTAAACTAACTAACTATAATCATTTTGAAATTATTGATAAGTAATGATCTTTTTTCCCTTTGACTTCAGAAGTAAACTATATCATCACTGTAGAACATAATTTTCTCACATCAAAGTATATTCAATTTCAATGGATAGAACATTTATTACTAGTCACCCTTAGCATTAAGCATGTTATAAGCCTAACCAGATATTTCTTTTGCTACCAAAGGATAAAAAATAACTCCGTACTAAAGAGGAGTAGATATTATCTTCATTTATAGCTTAGCAATACATTTTATATTGCTGAGTGGATTTAGACAAGAATAGAAATATCGAAATTGTGATCACCCTGTCGTAGCGAGTTTTAAGCAGTATGATACATATAATAAAAATACTTTCACCCTTTGTCAACAGCTAATTAAAGGAGACAACTTACTCTATTGAATAAAGTAATACATTTATCTAGTTATATCCAATAGTTGAAAAATATATTCAAATTATAAAAAAGATGGATGGTTGCTAGAAGTGGATTGCAGGACACGCATTTTTTCTAATGAGGACTCGTCAGCTGGATGTACATGTATTTCAGAGTTGATGTTCACTTCAGAATTCCAGTCCAGTACCGTTCACTTCAAACGTCATTTCATCATCCATTTAATTAATGAGTCCTGATAGCCACTTGCTTGTGCAATGAAGTGAAGTTTTAAATCATATTATATTTTTTGTTTGAATGTTCCAATTGATGTTTAGTACTGCAATTGACCAGTCTGTTATTGACATATGTGCACCATGTGCGTATTCCCTTAAATCGCATGCATTATAAGTAGGAATGAATGGTGGTTAACAATGAAATTCAGGACATGCTTCTAAAAGTAAACTGTCCAACATGTTACATAATTTTGTAAACTCATTTAAACTCATTATATATAATCAATATATGAGATTATATTCAATTAGAAAATAAATTTAAAGTTTAACATAGTTAAGGAGTGAGAAAAGAGAGCAATTAAAATGCGTTCATACGTTTGCGTTTTGTAGTGAATGTGATATTCCAATAAAATTGTTATTTTATTTCGATCAATGTACTAGCGTTAGGAGTAAATATTGAAATGAGAAGAAACCTTATTTATGGTCAGGTATTCAATTGTAAAATTGATTAATTCACTCAATGTTTAATATTTAGTGAGGCCCTTTATTTTGTCATCATTTAGATAGGATGATTTTGTCGACGGGCTCTCCACTTTAGTGGCTCGAGATCTGACTCGAATTAGATCATATGAATGTTTGTTGTCGAAATATATATGTCTTGACTATTCTCGTATATCTATATCGACTTAATCAGCGTTGAGTGATTAACGGAATTAAATAAGTCATAAACGAGAATGGACTTGTGAATACATATATTTTTATATATAAAGCGAATGGAATAGAGTGCAGCGAAACGACGCGCAGTAGAGACGGCGGGTAAACCAACTCCATTTAACCAAATGTTAATCAATATTTATACTTACACAAAAATAAGTTACAGACATATGATGAGTAATGGGATATGAAGTGTACACGCACCTACGCGCTCATAGAAATAGTCAAGATTGATAAGCGAATAATTAACAAGGTCAAAATGTGACTCAAGCAGAATGAATAGATTGGCCTGTCCGAAAGCTAGAATAAGGTATATGTGCTTAGCATGCCAATCAACACTACAATTATAATACCTTTTGTACATGTATATTTTTATAGTTTAAATTATGAACTTGTCGTAGCTAAACTATCGTTGAAAACATGAATGTATTGCACGGATGTTTCATCCATTTATAAGACATTAGGATCTTTGTTCCCACATGAAAACGCTTTACTCTCAAACTACTAAACTGATATGTAACGATGTTAATATCTAACTCTTGATAATGAACTACCATCTCTCATTGCATGCAGCAAATAACTGTCTCACAACCAACATGGGTGTACTGTAATAGCTGTGGCTTTTCATCTGAACTCCATGAGTTGTATCCCGAAATAGTCATCATTGAGTGCAGAGATTGTAAAGCTTTCATAGTTTAAACCCTATTTTCAGACGTTCGGTCATGGATGAACAATGGTGAGGAGTTCTGTACTTAGATGAAACTCCCATCTAGTGCATTAAGGTTTCAATGATGGTCTAACTAAAATCAGTTCATAATTTAAACTATGAAAATGTTACAATCGCCAAGAATTTCCATGTCTTAAATATCAGTTTGTAAACATCGGACTCATAAAATGACTTTGAAAAAAAACCAGATTAGAGGTTTAAATTAGAAAATAATCTGGATAAGATCGACAGTTTATTTATGAAAGAATAACTATTACGCAACTAATTTATCTTTTTATTTAAACATTAACCATTGAAGCACTGATTATAACTTGTAAGGCTTCCTAAGGACATTTTTATGCTGTATATATACACTTGATTTGTGCCTGTCGTGGTTGTCCATGCTTCTGGCTGCTTGAGGAATGTATTTCCCTCTGCCAAACTTCAACTTCTCTCTCTCTAGTTACCTGGACTGGTACGTGTTGGAATAGCCAGCTTATGTATAAATTGCGGCACAAAGTTTTCGTTCCGTTCTCAGATTAGATGAACTCATAATCTCTTCAAACAAAGCAGTTACAACATCGACTTATATGGCCTTGTCACCGTAATAAACTAATAACACATCAACTGGCAAGAGCAACCTTGAGTCAACTCTGAATTCTTATCGTTCCTCTGTAATATAGCTTCTTGCCTAACTTAGCCGGTTCATACCAGAGCACATATCAGCCTCCACTTCATGAATCATATATTTCAGACATACATGGTTTATAGACAAACAGACCAGACCTCATCACATCATAAAAGGAAAAATAATATTTATACAAGAACAAGACCAAAAATGGCTTTAAGTGTGAGAGATTATAACTAATAGATTGGGAATAACTTCAGAATAGTAAATCGTATAATAGTAGCTAACAGCTCAAATGAAATCTTATAATAAGATATATATATGTATATAACCATAACCTATAAAGAAAAATGGTAGGTGTAGGATAAATTAATGTGAATGACTTAGTTTTATCTGTTAATTGATCGTCATCAAGTATTTACAATAGAACGGAGCGGCTTATTGTTTTTGTCATACCAACTGTGAATGGTAGTGCTCATTGACGCAGTGACTAAGTTGCAAGGTTATAAGCTCGATAAGGCTGTAATTTCCAGAGCAGCTGAAATTTCGGACACAAGTGGATAGAACAAAAGGAGGTAAATAAATTGTCTCTCTGAAAGTGAGTGATATTCCATAAATGTTCAATTCATAGTAGCTAAATAGTAGTTCTCATATGCTGCTTACCTCTGTTGAAATATTTCATGATGAATAACAAGTTTCTAATATTTGTACATTGTATAAAGTAACAAATGTCCTCGCAAAATCGCTATATGGCATAATGTATAGTTCAATAGAATAGTCTTATAACTAGAATAATGAAAGTTTATTACACCTGTTTCATAATTTGTCATAAGGTTAAAGGAGTACGAACTTTACTCAAAACATCGTGAATAACAATATCGGTGAGACTTTGATTTATGAATGACCTTTAAGCAACGCCTTAGTGACCTTGAAAGTATACGTCTACTTATCAGTGTTAAATTAGGGTGATAAACCAGTGTAAGTAATTAAAATTATGATTTACAGTTGATGGTTAAGGTTAAGAATTAGATTTAGGGTTTTCATCATGAACTGACATCAGTTAAATTGCCAAAATTCTATTTAGCCAAATGAATGAATAAGTGAATTTCACGCAAAAACCCAAGACCTTTTATCTTAAATCTGATTGTTTCGTCTATAAATTATAGTCTCGCCTCAGATATCCATTAAAAACACGAACCCCATTTTATTGTCTGTACCATTATGTAATACTGATTAGGAAGATATGTGATCATTTTAAAAATGGAATCATAATTTTATTGAGATATTTTCTTACATACTAGATGATAAGTACTTCGGATACCGTTTTCGAAATACAATAAGTAAGAATGTTCAGTAGCCTAAAAATGAATTGAATAACAGTCTACAAGAGTTGTTTTGAAATGCTCATAATCTTTATTAGATACTGGAATAAGGTCACATGTCTAACGAATGAGGATTTTAAACTGGATTACAGCGCTAATTTCGTTAGTGAAAGTTGACGTACTACAAAATTCAGGACCAAGAGATAATGATTGTAGCTGAATAGTCAATCATGTCATACCAGAGCAATTGAAAATAGATTTCTCTTGCGATTACGGAAAAGTAGCTTCAGTCTTGATCTTCCGTATGATTTTTGCCAACAATATCAATTGTAATCTTTGAATTTGAGACGTTGATCATCTGTCAAATCATAGAATGTATGTGAACGTAATGAAATATTCTGTTCCAATTCTGGTATTCTAGACTTAATTTCATCCACATAATTCAGGATAAGACATTTCAAATAACCATGATTTGGATGGATATGCTTCCGCCGTAATGATTTGAAAAATGGTCTTGGATATTCACGTTTATCTATACAACTTTTCGGAAAATTGATTCTGCCATTCGCTATGGCAAGCTTGACAGAAAACCTAAGAAGTCAACTGAGTTCCTTTACTGTCATAGCATCCATGCAACTGATCAGATAATTAAAACAACCTATACTATCTTTGAATACGAAAAAGATATTGGAATATTTCATTACGTTCACATACATTCTATGATTTGACAGATGATCAACGTCTCAAATTCAAAGATTACAATTGATATTGTTGGCAAAAATCATACGGAAGATCAAGACTGAAGCTACTTTTCCGTAATCGCAAGAGAAATCTATTTTCAATTACTCCAGTATAACATTATTGACTATTCAGCTACAATCATTATCTCTTGGTCTTAAATTTTGTAGTACGTCAACTTTCGCTAACGAAATCAGAGCTAGAATTGAATAAAGCTAAAACATAGGATAATTGGTATGTATTTAAAGATCAATACAAGTAGCATCGAATTATAGAATGATATCAAATAGAGAGTTATTAAGTGACAATGTGTGGTGAACAGAATAAAGAAATATGCTGACCATGATATGTGATTATTATTGATTCGATTACATACAAATTTATTGTTGCCAAGTAAAATGAAAAAGTCTAACATTAAAGTTATGTAAACCATTGTATCATATAAAGTATTAGTTTACTAAATTAGCTACATACTGAGTGTATACATCTAAGTCAACATTGAATATCAGCTTGAAGCTTGATAACTAAATATGTAGATATATACTACTTAAATAAATAACAATGTCACATTTTCAAATAGATGTAAACAATGAACGAAGAAACGACGATTCAGCATACCTTTGAAATATTTTTTGGCAACTGAACTATAATTCAAACTTATATCTCCAGGGGATAACAGTATTAATATTATATTAAATGAATGTCATGAAATGACATATTTACGCTATCATTAATATCAGTCGGTGTCAAGGCTAAATCGATTAGCAAATAGCATTTAACTATTAAGAAACTGGTTGATAATTTCACAAAATTATCAGTGCATATTTTACTTATGAACATAGATGGATGGTGGCTAGAAGTGGATTGCAGGACACGCATTTTTTCTAATGAGGACTCGTCAGCTGGATGTACATGTATTTCAGAGTTGATGTTCACTCCAGGATTCCAGTCCAGTACCGTTCACTTCAAACGTCATTTCATCATCCATTTAATTAATGAGTCCTGATAGCCACTTGCTTGTGCAATGAAGTGAAGTTTTAAATCATTTTGTATTATTTGTTTGAATGTTCCGATTGATGTTTAGTACTGTAATTGATCAGTCTGTTATTGACATATGTGCCTTGTGTGCCGATTGCCTCGACATTACCTAAGTCACTAAACGTGCGTCCTGGATTCCATGGCTACCCACCACCCATCTTTGCTTATAATCCTTGTGACTTCAGGCAATCTCAAGGCAATCCGTACAGGATGCACATGGGTCGATAAGAAACTGGTCAGTTAAAGTTTTAAACATCAATGTGAACATTCAAACAAACAATGCAAAATGCATGTTTTATTGTTTTTATATGACAAATGTTGCAAAAGAAGACTTTTCCAAATGGATTTCATCAAATATAAGTTGAACTGAGACGTTTAGTTGGTTGTTGTGAAGTGATGATTATTAAATAATAATGTTATAAAACAATGCTAATAGGAAACGAGATTCAGTTATAAGTCATAATGTTATTCATAAACTTTGAATTTGTAAACAGTTGAGATTCCTAAGTTAATTTACTTTGGTTAGCTTGCAATTATAATTTTGATACAATTGTCAAGCAATGTCTGCATCAACCAGGTATTGGTGTTGGTGAAAAAATGTATAATAGCACAATAATTCTTTGTTTGAAACGCAACTGTTTGTATTTCTTTGTGTCTAAGAAACGGAAAAATACATTCAGTCCAAAGTTAAAATAATAAATTAGCGTAATTTAATGACTGAATTCATGAGTTGATCTCATCTAGACCGCCATTGAATACCTGGAAGCACTGAACGACTGTTTCTTCCTAGTATGAGACTCCTCAGCAGTGCGCATACACGATCTCGCAAGTGGAGCTCGAACCCAGGACCTTCGGTCTCGTTCGCGAATGGCTAACCTCTATATCACGGAGCTGGCATCCAACGGTGTTAATGTCTAACTCCAACCAATCCAAGAATAAATTGGTGAATGTTTTGTAGAAAACAATTGCTAAAGATCTAGGCAAAACGTTCAGTAGCTGGAGAGTTTTACGTTTTCTTGATATAGTTATTGTTAAGAATGTGACTACTACTGAATTAAATCACATCACTCTTAATAGTAACTTGAATACCTTAGATGATAGGATTCTGATTAGTTCAACTCCTATAACCTGTCCTTGTCGTAGTATATAATATTTGTTAGACGCATCAATGTGAAATTGTTGTGCTCCTTGTGTACTTCATTTGTATATGTGAATTATTCTTTCAGAATGTATCCGAAGAAAATGATATGAATGAACTGAATGGTTTGTATTTGTTGAAAAGGTATTGGTCAGTTATTTGGAGAACTTCAAATATCTATCTAAACTCATATCCATAAAGATATAAGAAAATTATAAACCTACCTTATTACCTATGAGACACAGCGAAACTATGAAACATATTTAAATTACTTCATTATTTTATTGGTTATTTGAATCGTCCCTATGAAGTTTAGGACTTCAGTTGACCAGTCACATATTGACATATGTTCACTTTATACGTATTGCCTCTATATTCTCATAATTCACGAGCATTTCAAGCAAAGATGGGTGGTGGATACCAGTGGAATCCAGGATACGTGTTTCTTTTTATTTGGGATTATCTGACTATCAGGACTCAAAAGCTCGGTGGATAACGCGATGAAATCTGAAGAGAACGGTACTGGATCAGAGTGAATGTGGACTCTAAGATACCGGTATATCTAGCCAACGAGTCCCAACTAGGACGAAATATGTGTCCTGAATTCAACTGCTAGCCAATATCCATATCCGCTTATATTTAAATTACGGTCATATTGTTTACATTTATATCTCTTGTTGTTCTTATGTAATTTCTATGTATAATTTACATTTCTACTTGGCTAAAATATGGAACAAAATCATATTGTCAGAATTTTATCATTTTAATGAATAAAATGCTTTATCTTCCATGCGGAAGTATTTAAATGTATCGTAACATGTCAGAAAAAAAATCAATGCTGTACCTAATCATGCTGTAACAAAAATTGAACTATAATTTAAAGTATCGATCATTCCATAAATGCCTGGAGATCTCATACTTACTTTTTATGTACGTGACCTGAATGTCTCATGTATTCAGATCAAGACAAGGTTTTGAGCGATCACTGTAAAACTAGTTTGAAACCAGAATAAAATAATTTCTAAAGTTATCTAGCCAATGATAACACAGTAAATAACTAACATCAAAGAATCTATTGTCACAAACAATTTGATGTGATCAGTAATGGGGTTGTGAAGATTGTTGAGTTTTTGAGTGAGATGACGAGTCGATCAATGTTAAACCATCACTAAAAACTTGCAAGAACTGGATGGCCATTACGTTCTAGTAGGGGAATTCTACGATACCGCACACAGAATTCGAATTCAGGACCTTCGGTTTCGCGTTTGAACGCTTAACCTCTAGACCACTGAGCCGGTGTTCAATGGTGTTAATGCCTGACTTCAGATAATCCACGACATTACGCTACTGTCTTTCATTGTCTGAGGTAGATACCTGTCTCTATCCGACACAGACTATCTCCACTGGTCACGGTTTCTCACTAGAACTCTAAGAATTACCTCTCTAACATTGATTAGTTCATGATCTCAATCAAAAATGTTTTGATATAAGGTGAAACAGATTTGATCATCAGAATGAGATACATGTAACGCATAAAAGTAGATGTATATTTCATCTTTATTATTTTTAAGACATTTAATCCCTCATCAAAGTTTCTACATCATAAACTGCTTTCAGTTAATGAGCTTGAAGTAACCTTTATAAAGTAAACGTTCCTTAAAGTCAGAAAAACTTCGAATAGAATTATAGTTATGTATAGCATACGATAAATAGTTTGTTTAGGACAATATTGTGGTCTGGCAACTCGAACTGATGTACGTACGAACGTACGAAGTTCTACGTTGTTACTGACTGACTAAGACAATATTATAAACATGCGTATTTATTAATTCGCGTTAATTTTAGTAACTTAATCGATAATCATATACGAGATTGTCCCACTACTTTTGCATCTATAAACGTATATCTGTTAATGTCAGTTGACATACTGTTCAAGAATTCAATTACGTAATTATTTAATCATAACTATTGCAGCTTTAGATAAAACATGTTTGTATATATTAAAGTATTCTTTCGACGGATTGATTTACCATCTTTTGTGCACAAGATAATTTTCAAAAGAGGGTGTAAATCTTTAAACAAATGTCCGTCTTGTAAAAAACTATAGATAGAAAGACAAATTTGTTTGTGTTTTGTTGCTGATTTTTATTTAGTTAAATACATAAACATTGGTACAAGAAGGCACCAAACAGATATGCGCCATATAAATCATTCGATTTATGTAATGGTTTGGATACTGCCTGGATTCCCAAACCGAAGCAGGTGGCTTTCAGAGGGGGCTACACCACTAGCCTTTGATTTAAAGGTCTGACCCATAAGGCAGTCTTAAGGTAGCCAGTGGCCGACAATTGGCTCATACAACATTAGTTTCCTTAGGATCATGGAACCCATGTACACTGTTGGTTTGGAATCAGGATTTTCCCACTCCCTCTCTACATACCTACCCGGTTAAGGCGTCGGACATTCACTTTTTGTCCTCACATTTTTGTAAACAACACCCCCGTCGCAAGAACTCAGTGAGTAGGACTTCCCTGCCAGTGGTTGTATGCACGTGGGCAATTGACAGCATTTCAAGAGGGAAAGCTGACTCTACTCTCGGTCTTACCAGAGCATTTGGGGATGAGATTATATCATGAGATTATCTCATGTAAAGTTACTATTGGCAATTGGATAAATACTTGTACAGTTGAATTCGCAAGCCAATCTAAGCTAGACCACTACTGATAACCTGGAAGCACTGAACGGTCGTTTTTGTCCTATTATGCGACTTCTAAACGATGCACATCCAAGATTGCGCATGCAGGACTCAAACCCGGAAACTTTGGTTTCGCTCACGAACCTCTAACCTCTAGATCACTGGGCCGTTATCCAACGATATTAATGTCTAACTTTAATCGATCCATGATCTTTTGTAACCATTCATTATCTGAAGCGAATAACTATCTTCATCCCATATAGATTGGACTCCACTGGTCCTGGCCGTCCAGTGCCTCAAGGTTTACAATGTTAGTCCGATTTAAATTGACTCGTGAATTCACAAATCCCCATACTAATTCGTTATATGATTACTCAATGATTATTGAACAGTTTAGACTAAAACCTAATAATCTCTGTAGATACAAACGTGATGTTTGCCAAAAAAACTTTTGTTAAAGAAAAAGTGACTGTCTGAAGTAGTACTTAAGCTAAACAAGATTATGATTAAAACGAGTTAATAGCTATACACTAGCTCAGAAATATTTTTCTCAATAGATAGTAACTATTATTTATTTTTATTTATTTATTTTAAGACATAGACATTGGTACAAGGAAAACTTTTTTTGTATTTGTTAGTGTTTATTTTTGTTGTTGCCTAAGTAACTTGTTGAAATACCCTGTGCTGAGAATTATATATTGTACTAAAATATAATATTGGATAAAGCCATTAATAATAATAATAATAATAATAATAATAATCCGCCACACAAATCTCATTTGATATGTGTGAGGGCCTGGGTGCCCACACCGAAGCAGATGGTTTTCTTAAGGGCCCACACTTGGAACCTTCGACCTGAAAGTCTGATCCACAAGGCAGTGGAGATTCCCAAGGAGATGCAGTCCCATGGTAGCCAGTCACCAACGATTAGTTCATACGAAGTTTGTTCCTTCAGGATACTGGAGCTCATGTGCACCATTGGTTTGGAATCACGGTTTTCCAACTCCCTTAGATGGACTCACCGTCTCGACCGGCCCGGTTAAAGCGTCGGACATTCGCTTTTCGTCGTCTCATTTTCGTAAACAGCACCAGTGCCACTAAGAAGGCAATGAGTAGGACTTCCCTGACAGAGGCTATATACACGTGTCCATGTGAGAGCATTTGGAGAGGGAGAGCGGACTCTCCCCGCTCTCGGCCGTACCAGGGCATTTAGGAGCTTTCACTGTTAAATAGAATGACTATACACAATTCATGCAACCTTTTTGTTTTCAATGTATACGATTATATAATGTATTTATTCATTTCAGATGGTGAAAATGTTAACATTAGTAGCATTAATGTATGGTTTATCACAATTACCAAGGCATACAATCTATTTACATGGATTAATTAATCGTGACTTTTGGTTTAAATCTTATTCAATTAAAGCATGGGCTGCAGCAAATTTCGCTCGTGATTCATCCACATGTTATAATCCATTTATATATGCATGGATAAATAAAAATTTTCGACAAGATATTTATCATTTATTTTATTCATGCTTTTTATCATGTTTTAAAATACGTTTACCTAAATTAACACGTTCATCAAATAAAACAAATTTGTTAACACGTAGCAACAATAATAATATACAATTGCCAATGATTCGTATGAATCAACCATCATCTATAAATGAAGGGAATTCAAATTCTATTCATTATTTCCCAATCAATCATTCAACTACTCATAGTGAATTACATGATAAATCAAATGTAAATCGTATTTCAGATGCTTAAAACAAAACAAGACACTAATAACAATAACCACCAACACCACCACCAGCACCACCACCACTACAACAACAACAACACATTCAAGATACTTAAGTGGTGTTAATAATGTAAAACTATCTAGATAGATTATGTTTTAATCTATACTGTTTATTTTAAACAGAAGTAAAAAGAAGTTAAAATGTATTTTGTATACATTTACACGTACCATTATTACTATGTATTGGTTCAGTATAATAATATCATGATAACATTGTGAAAGATTTATGATTATGATTATATAGAAATGTCATTTATTTCATGACAAATGTTAATATTCTGTATTATTTTCTATTTTAAAATATATAAATATACTTTATTATGGTTATTAATATTGATAAAAGTGCTAAAGTCAACGAGAACATATAAGTTGGGGATAATGAAATGTACTTGGATACAAAATTATAGAATGTCTTAGTGAAATGTAAGAACTATATAGTAAATATTTCATTTGTGAAATGTTAATCAATTATTTCAGATTTGTATTATTCCTTCATTTTGTTCTGTTTGATCTTCTTAACTGTTTGCTATCAGGTATTCTACTCTCGATTGGTGATACATACTATTTATATCTGTTGACATCAGTAGTACACACTACAGTACGTGTGTTAATCGTTGTACAGAGGATTTCTTGCTAGAAGCTAGTCAATGAAGTATATCTATCGCTTTTTTTAAACTCATTATAGGGAAACATTGTTAAAGATTAGAAATTTATTTAAAGTTACGTATGGTCCTAAGTTTAAACAGTTTACTTTCAGATCGATATGTTCTACTATTATGAGTTTAATAGAGTTCTTAAAATGTGATCTGAGTTTCAGTCACTTATTTTACATAGCTGAAGTTTATTATGATACCATTTGATTTGATTGTTAAGATTTGAGGGGATAAAATCAATGTTTCAACATATTTTCACAGTAAACTGATCTGTTTTAGCAAATAACAATTATGAAATGTGAAAGAAGAGACCGAAAATTAATATTAAGATCACTTGATCGGAAGTTAACGTCCATCAATAATGTCTTAATACAAATGGTTACCGTAAAAACAATGATCTACAGTACAACGTTTAGTAATACTCAGCTGTCTCGCTTAGAGTTCACATGGATATATATACATATATATACTATACAAGAAGTAGTAATGTATCATTTTCGATTTTGGGTTGTGGAAAATATTGAATTTCATTGAGATCATGAACCGATCGATGTTAGACTATCATTGAAAACCTAAAAACCCTCAGTGGCTGAACCTTAGACATTAACAATGTGGAGTCCTGATTCAGTGGTGTACAGGTGTTATATCCCGATAAGCATAATGAATGGTAACTTTTGGGATCCATTTATGAACCAATACTATGCGTATATTTTTATCGTATAATTGTCAAATAACTAGACTATACATATTCACGTCCAACTTATTATGAGCTTTATTTTAACCTATGAGCTATTATAATACGATCTAACATTCTTGAATTATGCCCTGTCTATTAATTACTACCTCTATCATTCACATCCATATTTGGTTAAATCTTGTACAAATGTTGTTTCCTATTTCATGGTACGATGTAGCCTGTTTGGTTGGTATATAAACCGAGTATGTTTGACATAAACGATTCATATTGCAGAGGCTGCGATTAGTGTTCTGGACTTAACCGGCTGGGCCAGGCAGGAAGCAGGATTGATAAGTACTCTAGACTGCTTGCACGGGTTTTATGCGTCATCAGTCCGATCGATAAATCACTGCTCTCTAATTGGAGGTATCATTACGTATACATCAACAGGGCACTCAGGACACAAGTTATAACAACAGGTTAGACATTCGGGCATGTGACAGAACGTCCTCGTTTCTGATCCCGCGTTCTGGATCTTGCATGCTTGCTTCTGAGTTTATAAATGACTTTTTCACTACTTTTACGGATATTTTCTATTCTATAAATCTATCTGGCGATTGATTTGTGATGATAGATATATGGCCCCAGAAAAAATTAAAATATTACTTAATTCATAGTAACTGATACTTTTCATGACCAATATCTTCAATGTTGACAACCACAACTCGAGCCGGTGATCTAAACCAGATTATTCAGTTTTCGATGTATAAGTTTATCATTGGAATCACTGGATCGGCGTTATGAGATATAGTTTCAATTTTGCTTAGTTTATAATTTAAGTAAACGAACACTAATGAAAATATTTCATCTTAGAAACTAAATCTTTATACTTATAAAAATGTCATTTCAACGCTTATAACTATTACATAAACATAACAACTGACATTGTAGGCAGGAGTTTGTTTTAAGGAAAAAACAAACAAATTTCTGTCACCTAAAGGCACCATTATGAATACTAAAATACCTCTACTTAGAAGCATGTTTTGTTTTCTTAATTCTACTAAACTTATCAAAGGAATAAAAAAAGTAAACAAAACTGATGTCGAATTTTTCCTGGTTACTTGGTAATTTTAAGTACAATTATTGATTATTGCGGTGGATATAAAAAGGGATAGAATAATGACCGACAAACAAACGATATCATTAAATGATATCGTTTCTATCATACAGAATATTTAAAATGTGGTATTACAATAAAAAAATAATAACAATCATCATCATCATTTGTAGTTAGGTAATGTACAATAATTCATGTTGAAGTACCTTATATACTTGAAAAACCATGGTAATAAAGCATAACGTCAAATCTAGTGTAAAGTATGTTTTAAAATGGATTGTCTTTGTGAAAACTATAAATCTAGTTATATATTAATGACTCTTGTATGATATTTGAAATAAACTGAAAAGTTGTAATCGGAAACGTCATTATTGTTTAAGTATATACCTTTAAACAACTAAATACCTACCTACCTACCTACCTACCTACCTACCTACATACATACATACATACATACATACATACATACATACATACATACATACATACATACATACATACATACATACATACATCGACTGATAGTTTCTTGTAATTTCGAACTACATAGAATAATCTAATACGAATTTCATTTCCGTTGCATAGGGTAATAAATATTAAATAAAGAGTTATTATGTTAGATGTATTATTTTCAACAATTAGTTCATTAACGTAATGATAAGTTCTAAGAATAGAACTGTGACATTTTCTTTTGTTAATTTCACTAACTTTATGATGCTGTTTATTATGACGTGATTAGATCACCAATTAGAACATCGACTTGTATGAAATTGGTCAACTAATGACATGTTGTCCAGCGTAAGAAACCTGGAATCTATTTTCAATCTGTATTGGTTATTCTTGTCTGATGGAATCCAGAACACAATCTTAGTTTCTTTTATATAAATAATGTATTTTAGATATATACGCAGTTTATATATATATATATATATATATATATATATATATATATATATATATATATATATATATATATATATATATATATATATATATATATATAAGTAAATCAGACCGCTTTATATCATAAAATAGAAAATAACAATTATACAAGTTCAGGCCAAAAGTGGTTGTGAACGTGAGATACTATAAATAATAAATTGGGAATAATATAATATAATTCTATTACTATTAATATAATAATCTCCACAACCCCTATACTAGTAAATAACATGTGCTCACTGGTGACTAGCTTCATGAGGGTATTCTAGGAGTTCTAATGAGAAGCCATGACCAGTGGAGCTAATCCATGTCGAGTAGAGACAGGTATCTACCTCAGTACAATGGAAAATGGTTGCGCAATTACGTGGATTGGTTGGTGTTAGACACTATCAACATTGGATGCCGGCTCAGTGGTCCAGCAGGTTAAGCGTTCATGCGCGAGACAGAAGACCCTGGTTTCGTATCCCGCAAGCGGGTTGCACACTGCTGAGTAGTCCCACAATAGAACGAAACGGCCGTCCAGTGCTTCCAGGTTTTCAGTGGTGTTCTAACATCAATCGGTTCATGATCTCAATCAGAAAATATAAGAATCGTCGTATAATAGTAGCCGATAATCCAAATGAAATCTTATAATAAGTGATATATATATATATTTCAAATGAATGTGATAATGAAAGTATATAATTATTATTAGTTAAATTTAACTCAAATAAACTGTGTTAGATAAAGCTGTCAAGGTAACAGTACAATTTTTGAACTTTGCCAGGAGTATGAAATAAACTCTTCAATTACTCAAGGCTAATATTTCACACCAGCAGATAATGTCTGGTTGTAATTCTCAAATGAAGCATAAATACAAACTAACATGATATTACTATACATTAGCATAAAACTTCTTGAGAACATTGTTACCAGTTCAGTCTTTAATATGTCTTTATGGTTCATGCTTGAAGTACGGTTGTGACATTTAAATTTTGATAGTTGAATTCATGTACTGATTTAAGCTAGATCACTATTGAATACCTGGAAGCACTGAATGACCGTTTTATCCTAGTATGCGACTTTTCAACAGTTCGCATCAATAATATCTTATACAGGACTCTAACCCAGGACTTTTGGTCTCGCGAGCAAACACTTGAACTCTAGATCACTAAACTGGTATCCACTAGTGTTAATGTCTAATTTCAATCAAACCATGATCTTTCACAACCCTTCATCTCCATCTAATACATTTAAATTTGCTAACAGATTATAGTAAGAATCAACTACTTAACTGTTTCAAATATGTTGAATAGTCTTTGATATTCATACCGATTTTAATGGTCAACATAAATAATTTTCAAAATAAATAATGTCACAGGGAGGTAAATTGATGAATCTAATTTAGAGAAAACAACACTGAATTAGATTAATGGGCAAATAATAAATAACAAACGGAAACACATACAAACATAACAGTATAGCTTTTAATGAATTCCCTTTCATGAATAAAAGCTTTGTAGTTACTTTATTAATTTGGTTCATGACCAACTAATTTGTCCTGAACATTTTACTTAGTTCATTTTGGAAAGAATAACAAAAGTGGAAACTATTGTCTAAACACAGAAAACAATCCATTGTATTCAACAATTATAGTGAGTTGAAATGTAATCTTTGAATGATGCATTGTTCAAATACAATTTTCCACCAATGTCACATGAAATAAGTTAATGAATGATACGTTGAAGAAAACACTTGAAAAAGAAAGAAGAAACAACTATACCATATACTTCTTTTGTTAGTTTTTTATTGAGAGCATCAACCAAACAATGTTAGATCACTATTGATAACCTAGAAGCACTGGATGCCCTTTTGGTTCTAGTTTGGGACTCCTTAGTAATGTGCATCCACAATCCCTTACCTAGGATCTTCGATCTCGTGAGGGCAATTGACCTCTAAACTATTGAGCTGGTATTTAACGGTATTAATGTCTAACTTCATTTAATCTACGATATGAAACGACTATCTTTAACTGTCTCACATCCGACACAGTTGACCTCTCCTCTGACTAGAACTCCATAAAATCACCTCTTAAAGCTAGTCACCAATAAACAAGTGATAATGTTAACATTATGTTGTATGATCTACAGGTAGGTTTACCAGTGTGAAGTTATTTCCTTAGATTCAAAGATCATTTTTTTAGATATACTACTTTTGTTACTATGTATTTCATTTAGAATCAATTTGTCTACTCTGTTTACAAAAGTTCCACAGATCTTTAATATCTAAAATATTTATAGTTGTATTCTTTACATCAACAAATTACATATTTACATTTCTTCATTTAAAATTGTTATTTCTTGATGGGAGAGGGGAGGGGAGAGGAGGAGAAGTGGGGGGGAATATTCTAATGACAAGAATATTCTATTCTGTTACTTTCACTATTCAGTTCATAACAAAATTTGCATATTCATTTTTGATTAAGTAACTAATTTCTTAATTAGAATTAAGGATTTAGTAAAGCAAAACAAAAAGGTAAATTAAGAAGGTAAATTAAGCTTAGAATATATATATATATATATATCTTATTCTTTAAGAATACATACTGTTTTCAACTTTAATATTGAAGTTATGAATAACTAAAGAGGTTGAAAATGGGTTCATTCTGTTACGTTAAGGTCTCATCAGTTGATTAAACCTTATTTACAACAGTTGAGATCATGAGTCAATTGAAGCTAGACCACCATGGAAAACCTGAAAGCACTGGATGGCCGTTTCGTCCTAGTGTGGAACTCCTCAGCAGTGCACATCCACGACTCGAGCTTGCGGGATTCGAACCCAGGACCTGTGAGTCCCAACAACTAGACCACCGAGCCGGCATTCAACGGTGTTAATGTCTAACTTCAACTAATCCACGAAATTGAGCGACACATCTACCATTGTCATCAGTGAGTTACTACCTCACAACTGACCCGGTTGAACTCCACTGGCCACTGCTTCTCACTAGAAGTCCATCATACATCTCTTGAAGCCAGTCACTAGTGAGCAAATGCTGATTAGTATCAGAAGGGGTTTTGTGGAGTCGTGGATGCGCACTGCTGAGGAGTCCCACAATAGGACGAAACGGACGTCCAGTGATTCCAGGTTTTCCATAGTGGTCTAGCTTCAATTGACTCATGACCTCAATTGTTGACATTACAATCTCCACAAAACCCCTTCTGATATACAACTTATTTAATGTTTTGATATCAAAGTAGTAGTAGTAGTATTAGTAGTAGTAGTAGTAGTAGTAGTAGTAGTAGTAGTAGTAGTAGTAGTAGTAGTAGTAGTAGTAGTAGTAGTAGTAGTAGTAGTATTAGCGTTATTCAGTATTATATGTTTGGTACAATATAGAATAATTCTCACAACAAAGTATTTCAATGAGTTTTTATTCCTTATTTCTTGATTGATATTGACGATAAATATTGATTGATCGTCGATTAGATGTTAGCATTTCAGAAGTCGCCATCTGAACAATAATCATTCATGATCGTAAACTTTTGATTAACTCACCTGGATGGGTTATGCAATCAATAGACATAATGATGTGTTAAAACAAACAAGGGAACACATAACGTGTTGAAATATTTAGATGGCAGGAACAGGTAGTCAAGATATTCGAGCAGACCGCCCGACGTACTTGTAAATACTAAGGTGATTAGAGATGAATATGTATATCATGTTGTAACAATAATTTTAGTAAAGTTAATAAAGTAAATAAATAAAGTTTAGTATAAACTCATCTTTATGCCAAATTATTCTATCCAAAATTTGCTAACATGTAATTGGCTTCCTCTTAAATCTGATATTCTTCTTCTACTACCATAGTTGATCAATTTTCTATATATCATGAAATATTTGATGGTATTCTAATCATTTATCGATTACATCACAGACTGATCTTAGACAATAAAAAAACTTCCAGAAAGGATCGTATAGCTATTTACATCCCAGGATGTATCTCCTCAGTAATACTCATTCACAATTCTTACG
This sequence comes from Schistosoma haematobium, assembly GCF_000699445.3. Taxonomy (NCBI): domain Eukaryota; kingdom Metazoa; phylum Platyhelminthes; class Trematoda; order Strigeidida; family Schistosomatidae; genus Schistosoma; species Schistosoma haematobium. Next base: position 13,958,863 of record NC_067200.1, read on the forward strand.
ATGTGCTCAGTGAAACCAACTTAGACATGTAGAGAATTAGATGTTAGCTCAGGAAGACTGAAGGTCACGAGATAAATCTACAGTGAGATCAAACATGTAAAATGCCAGTACTTCCTGGTTTTCAGCGTTTATTTAACTAAGATTAATCCGTAATGTTATTTATGAAACTCTAGTGGATACTAACCAATTGTGGTGTGTGCTACTGATGTCGACCGATATAAATAGTACGTACCATCAGTGGAAAGTGAAATACCTGACAGCAAAAAGTTAAGAAGCTCGAAGAGAAGAAAACGAAGACAGAGAGTAATTGGTATGGAAATGAAAGGACCATCAAATCTGAGACGACTGATCGATATTTCGGAAATGCAGTATTTACTGTATGGTTCTAAGACTTAACTAAGATATTCTGTTATTTTGTATTCAAATAAATTTGATTGTCCCCAATTGTGTTCTCGTTCACTACGATATAATTATTACAAAATATAGGCATTATTACCAATTAGTGTTTGGTTTGATAAGTACTCTATAAAATATACTTTCGTTATGTGTTATGATTGATTTGAAAAATTAATCCTTGTACTACCACACAATATGGATTTGGATATTTTTTGATTGAGATCATGAACCGATTGATGTTTGACCACCACTGAAAACCTGGAAGCACTGGACGACCGTTTCGTTCTATTGTGGGACTACTCAGCAGTGTTCATCCATGATTCCGCTTGCGGGATACGAAACCGGGGTCTTCTGTCTCGCGCGTGAAAGCATAACCTGCCGGACCGCTGAGCCGGCATCCAATGTTGATAGTGTCTAACACCAACCAATCCACGTAATTGCGCAACCATTTTCCATTTTACTGTGGTAGATACCTGTCTCTACTCGACATGGATTAGCTCCACTGGTCATGGCTTCTCATTAGAACTCCTAGAATACCCTCACGAAGCTAATCACTAGTGACCACATGATAATTGTTAGTATTGGATTGTGGAGTTTATTAAGTGTGTGATTGAGATCATGAACTGTTTGATGTTAGACCACCATTGAAAACCTGGAAGCACTGGATTACAATAGCATGAAGTAGTATTCTATGAATGTTTTACTGTATAAAATTCAGATTTTATTCATTGAATAATTCAGTCAGAGTATATTATATACAACCGTATCGAACAAATACACTGAATGAATATAAATTTCTATTATATGATTCTCAATTGCTTATTGTGCATTATTGTTAATTAAAATAAATCATTGTGTCATTGAATAAAGAGAATTCAGGGAGGAGAATTTTCTTTTCTTTTTGCCGCTTGATTATTGCCTAGCCTCATTTGATAATAAGAGTCTCAAACCAATTTATGATGCAATCTTTTCTGTCTGTCTATAGACATATAATTCCATAATATACGAACATACAGCCTGAGTATAGTACTGTCTTTGTTGGTTAATCATTCGAATCTGAAGGAATCATTTCTTTTTTCAGAATGATATTGATTTGATAGGCAATCCGAATTAAAACCTTTAATAAGTGGATAGATGTTGTAACAAAACTTATTTATTTTAAGGTAGAGAAAATTGATTATAAACGTTTTTTACTACATATAGGCTATAATATAAATTTAGATTGTAGTGTGGTGCGTGCTACTTATATTAATATAAGTAGTATATAACTCGAGTCAGGAATGTAATGTCTGGCAGCAGAAGATTGGGAAGATCAAGTAAGGAAGAGCGAGAATAGAAAGCAATTAGTATGGAAATGCAAGAACAATGGAGTTCGAGACAATTATTGAACATTTTGCAAATTAGGTATTATAGTATGGTTATTCTATTTTACCAAGTAACTGTAATTGTATACTACATATAATTCGGTTGTCCTCGTCTGTGTTCTCCTTCACTACAGAAGTACATTTGACAAGCATACTCTTAGGTTTTGTTTTATCTGTCTATTCACTCATTAACTAACATATTTCATAAAAGTCTCGGAGTCATTTAAACCGTCACAAAACATTGTAAAGTTAATTATTAATGTAATATTTACCTTTATTATCATCGGATCGAATGAAAATAACCTATGATCATTGCTTAAAATTGACTAATCACTGATGAGTGGACAGCATCATGTTTTTTCCAGTTGTTTTATTGCCGTCTAAACTCTGTCGACGAAGTTGAAATGTGGCAGCTATTCTACGTGACTCAGTAATGTGTATGTAAAGCCGGTTCCTGTGTCAGGCCCACATAATTGATTCTAGCTTCCGGACAGGTGAATTTATTCATTCTTCTTGTGTTACACTTTGACCTTGTTACTTATTCCCTTATCAACCTTGACTGTTTTTACGTGAGTGTATGTGAGTACATTCTTTATCCTACTCATTGCATATCTGTAGCTTATTTTTGTAAATATTAAGTAACGCTTAATTAAAGTGAGTAGTCTCACATTACCTTCTCCGGTCCGTTTCGCTTTACTCCTTATGCTCTCTTTCACTCACTTCCCTCTGTGCTCAGTTTCTATGTTACTTGCTGATTTTGTCAATTAATAACAACATATTATCCCTACAACTGGTGTTCTACCTTTCGGATAATCTCGAGTAAATTCATAATACCACTAGGAGATTTGGCCTGTTTAAATTCTCAGTTAACGGAATATTATTCATTGAAGTCAGATATAAAAAAAAAACTTCTGAATATGTACACTGTTGAGATAACGTTTGTTACTACGCAGTTATTAATCAATCTGTATATTCTATTCGCAGAGCAGGATAGTCATAGCTCCTATATGTTGTTGGTAATGCCTCAGATCGTGAAGGTAGATGAAGTGGGTTAGAATCGCACAAGAAACATCAGTTATCTGAAGATTACAGGTAATTTTGGCAAACAAGTGTAAATTAGCAACAAACAAACTCATAGGTTCTCGCTGTCAAACCTTTCAACCATTTAATCTGTTTATTAAAACAGCTTAATCAAGAGAGTTGGATTGTCTTAAAAAAAGAAAACATGTTAATCAACTGCAAACTAATTGCGAACTGATCACCTTCTGAGAGTATCTGATCTTCATGGTAATATGTTAAGATGCATTTTGTGTAAACCTGACAACAATTGACAACAAAACTCACAATATCGTTGAAAATTTATTCTCAGAAAGAGTTTTGTGCAGATTTTAGAAATTCCACTAGTCGAAATCATGAGTCAATTGAAGCTAGACCATCATGGAAAACCTGAAGGCTTTTCTTTAATGACCAGATGTTGTAATTCTCAAAGTTGATCAGGATTCCGGTGTAGTTATTTTGGATGATGAAAATAAGTTCAAGAAGTACGTTTCATTAAATACTGTTAGGAAACTAACAACTGGAGTGAATTTCAGCTTAGTGAAAACTTCCTTCATAAATTATAATACCAAAGAGGAGTTGAACATTCTAATGTCTATTTAATTTTACCTTGTGCAGATTGCCTAATGCACACAACCCCCAAAATATATCAAGACTAAAATTATTTATGAGCTACTCACCCATATATGAATAAGGAAAATAATTAGGGAAACTTTCAGATTCAATATACAACGGATTCTGTATATTTCCATCTAATGATTTGTTTGAATTAATTTACCTTCTTAATGACATCAGTACCAAGTCCTCATTTATTAATGTACCATAAGTTAAAACTGTTATTATCCTTTATCATCGCACAACTGAAAGAGTTACTCTTTTCATAAACTGACAAAGTTCAATTCAATTTTGAACGTAACTAACTTTGACATGTGGATCGATAGTGTAGCTATGAGACATCTATCAGTTAATACAGATATGTCATCAATTAAATATGTGCTAAGTGAGCTCATCATCAAGGGGATTTTGTTAATGAGCTACGTGAATGAAATATTTTCTATATGTTATAAAGATTTTTTCTTATTAAATAAACCTAATCACATATCGAAGAGGAAACAAATACTGAAGACAATGTATTATGTTCGCAAAATATCACAAAGTGATTTCATTAGGATTTGCATACCAATTCACTTCAGGTATCATATCAAAAGGTATAGTGGTCTCGTAAGCGATGAGACGGTTTGAGTTCCTCACTGGATGCTGGACCATGGATACCCACTGCTTTTAGGTACCGATCCCTATCTGACTTTGATCATTTCGTGGTATTAATAGTATTCAGTAAACTACACAATGTCATAGTAATTATACGAATAAATTGGCGTTTTATTTAATTATTGTCTATATATATATATATATATATATATATATATATATATATATATACTCCTGTTTTACAACACAGAGGAGAAAAGGCCACTCACAAGCACTCTCCACTCAACCCTGTCCTGGGCAATCCTTTCCAGTAGACAATTGTTTATAAATACTTGTACTATTTTGATGGTGGTCATAGTACTTCTTGAAGTTTCAGCTCCGTACAGTAGAACTATCTTCACGTTCGTATTGAAGATTGTGCTTTTGATATTAGTTGGCAGTTATTTTCGGTTCCATATTTTCTTCAACTGTAGGAATGCTGCTGCTATTTTGCCAATCCTCGTTTTTTACGTCTGCATCAGATCCTCACTGTTCATAGACGATACTTCCCAGGTACATGTAAGCCTTTGTGGTTCAGCTTGGATCCAATGAGTTTCGCTGATCCCGATTACTGCCAAGTTGTATCCCCTCGTTTCCACAACTAGTTGACTAGTCTTCCCGGTCTCCCAAATTGTCCAGACATTCCATATACCTATAAAAATTATTGCTCAAATTGTTATATAGGACATTAACAATTCTTCCTTCAAATCCCCGAGCAGAGTTTAAATAGTTTAATTTGTTTAATCTGGTTGGCATTTTATTCACAAGATTCTTTTCTACGTTATAGGGGATGTCAACCGTATGCCCGATCCTCCTTCTTTACCCGATCTTGGGACCGGCAGTAACTCTAGTAGAGCTATTCATATATTCAGAGTAAATACATCACACTCATTTTTCAAATCAACTTTTTCATTTCATTACACTGTCACAATATATTCTTACAAGGTGTTTTTGTTTTTGTATAAAAATCATTTTTAATGATTCATTTATTTTACACATTTTCTTTATTTGGTCGCCTGTCAAAATTCAATATTATTTTTCTTTTCTCTCCATGCCACAGAAATATCTAATTAAATCAAACATTTCAAATAACAACTAACGTCATAACAACAAAATTAAAAAAAAACATTTTTCGCATAGAAACAAAACATCGTAGGATAAATAGTAACTATGAGTTGTCTGTTTTACTTTTTTTAAAAAAAGGAAACAAACCAATGTTCATATAAACCAGATACTTTGAGAAATGACTTTCATAAATGGAGAACAAATGAAGATAGTGTTTTTTTTTAAATATTTTTTTCTTACTCAATAAAGAACAACATAACTGATGCGTAATCCCTTGGAAAAAAACAGGAATCTCTATCAATCTGTAATTGAAATCCCATCGTCTTAAATGAAATACAACAAGAAGGAACAAATAACTATCTTAGAAAAAAAAGGGGGGTTCTGTGAATATTATAGTGATTTAATGGTTGAGCTCATATGCCAATTGAATCAATGGATTATCTCTTTATTTTGATTATACTCAATCAACATTATAAAAATGTTATAGAGTAATCATATATGGGAATTACTTATGAAACATACTAGGAAGTGAAATGTAAAGAAGAAAAAACGACTACAGAAAGAATTATTTCTGTAGATAGACACTTCTTCAACAGATCAGTTTGATTGATTACGTAACAGATACATGTAATTTAGTGTCTTGATATAAGTATTGTTTACAAGGAATAATAAACGTACTTGTTTGTAGTTTAATTATTACTGAATAATGATCGGTGTCTTGTTGGACTTGTCATTGTATGTTGGTCAAAATCTGAAGATTAGTCTACAATGGCAGATGGTAGATTGGACCTCAACTGCACTACGTTGAGATATGAGTACATGTTGGTAATGTGTATTTGTAATCTTCACGGATAGGATGCCCCGGAAAGCTTAGTGATTTAGTGGCTCGAGATCTGACTGCAGTTAGATCGGGTGAATTATTGTTATTGAGTGATTGCTGTCGAAATATACATCCTGATTACCGTCGTATATAATCATCGACTTAACTCGCGTTAGTGAATAACGAAATAAATAAGTCAAATACAAGAACGGAGTTTCCAGAACGTATATTTCTTACAATAGTTGAGCAGAAAGCGAAGCAAAACAAAATGATGCGCAGTGGAGAAGGTGAGTGAGACAACTTATTTTTATCAAGCGTGACTCAATATTTGTAGTCAGAACAAAAATAAGCTACAGACATGTAACGAGAAGGGTACGTAACTAGTAAGGATTAATAAGCGAATAAGTGACAGGGTAAAAATGTGGCTTAAGAACAACCAATAGATTGGCCTTTCCAGAGTCTAGAATAAACTATGGCATAGTGCCAGTGTTACTGTTTCAGACTTCAAGGTCGAGTTCAGATGCACTATTGAGCATCAATTCCCACAAGATCAAGGAAATATCTGACTGATGAAATCTAAATAACACGGAACTTACGATCTAGACTTCCTATTAACTACCAGCAAACATCTAACAAACTGTCATACTTATCTAAATGACTGGACAATAAACATCAATAAACAGCTTGATAACAAAAATAATACGTATTATATTTCAATCGCAAAGAATTAATAATGATCAATGATAGTAACAACGACTACTGGTAAATTCTGATGTAATCACTCAAAATGCAAACGGCGGTATTTTTATCATTATCCTTATCCCACAAAATCATCTCCAGTTTCAGAAGGAGGTTTTGTGTAGATTTTACTAATTTGATAGTTGAATTCATCAGTCAAATAAAGCTAAACCACCATGAAAAACCTGGGTGGGCGTTCCGTCCTAGTATGGGACTCAACAGTGCGCACCCACGATTCCGCTCGCGGGATTCGAACCCAGGGTCTATCGGTCTAGCGCGCGAACCCATAACCTCTAGACTCCTAGAGCCGGCATCCAACGGTGTCAAACAATTGTGATTTCTCGTTGAACTGGAACTTATAAACTAATATTAATTATACATTGTGCATCCCATTAATAACATGAAATTTGTTTATTACAGTCGAAATGTATGTTGCTTATCTTCAGTAACAAGAAATATGTTTCACTAACATAAAACAGTACAGATCCCTGTTTCAGATTGCTACTCTTGACATTGTGAATTAAAAATCACAGATTTTTGCATGATTAAAAGTATAATGCATTACATTTCCTATAAAATTCTTTACCTAGAATGACAGTGAATAATTTCATTAGTTGAAATCATGAGTCGATTGGAGCTAGTCCACCATTGGAAACCTTAAACCACTGGACGGCCGTTTCGTCTTATTGTAAGACTCCTCAACAGTGCGCATCCACGATCTCACCTCGTGGGATTCGAACCCTGGACCTACCAGTCTCGCACGAGAGCGCTTAACCATTGGCCACTAAGCTGGCCGGCATTCAATGATGTTAATGTATAACTTTAACTAATCCACGAAACTGAGCGACACATCTACCATCATCATCAATGAGTTACTATCTCACATTGAATATCTAGAGCATCAATTTTATACATTTATGTATATTTACTAGTGTTTATTTATTGTCAGTCTACAACTCTATGGATATAAGTAAAGATTTACTTATCAATCAAGTTATGGCAATTGAATATATTTACACATATATAATTTGTTTGTGATTGATGAAACTCACCTGTTACCAAGTTACAAAGTACAATAAACAAAATTGATAGACATACACGTGATCATCAACAACATTTGATAGTTTACAGACAATAAGTTGTCTACTATGTATAATACAAGATGAATTGATGTGATTAATTAACAAATTTATGCAATATTCATGAAAAAGATCTTAAGAAATTTATCAAGAATCAAAGAAACTATCAAAAGAGATAATGTGCAATCTGCTATGTAGTTGAAATATAATGGTTCATTTAAAATGTTAACGAAACTGAATACATATAATACATGGGTGGCCTGCTTGAATATCTAAGCTACATGTTCCTGTCATCTAGATATTTTAAAAAGTGATCTGTTTCGTTGTTTGTCTTAACACACCATTATGTCAATTAATTGTATAATCTATTCAGATGAGTTTGTCAAAAGTATACGACATTTTGCTGTACAAGTTACAAAAAGGTACAATCGGAAATATCGTGATTTGTATTGAATAGAATGTACATTATTTAGATATCGATTACTAAACTGCTAACATCTAATTAGCAATCACTGATTATTTATCGTCACGATTGATCTAAAAATTAAGAAACGGAAACTCACTGAAATACTTTGTCCTGAGAATTCTACATTGTCAGAAAGGTTTGTGGAGATTTTAGAAATTTCACTAGTTGAAATCATGAGTCAATTGAAGTTAGACCACCATGGAAAACCTGAAAGCACTGAACGGCCGTTTCGTTCTAGTATGAGATTTCTCAGCAGCGCACATCCACGATCCCGCACCCCGCGAGATTCGATTCCAGGACCTACTGATTTCGTGGTCAAGCACTTTAACACCGTTGGATGCCGGCTTAGTGGTATAGTTGGTTATGTCTAACTTCAACTAATCCACGAAATTGAGCGACATATCCACCATTGTCTACAGTGAGTTATTATCTCACAACAGACCTGGTATTGTTTGAAACGAAAGTCATTGAGTTCAAATCTCGAAATAAATATGAACTATGGGAATCAGGTAAATCTAATTGAGGAATTTGAAATAGAACAAAACAATTGCCTTGAATTCTACTTCTAGCCACAACTGTTAGCTACAAATTTATATAAATAAAGAATAAAAGTCTTTGATGTTGTACAATATTTCAAGTTGTCTAAATCTTTTAATCATATAATAAAAGTGTAGATTATTTCCTCTTGTTCTTTGTCTGATCTTTGTGTAATTACTTTTTTTTGTTGTTGGAACAATTAATAGTTTGGAATGTGAAAGAGACAGAAATACCAAAGTGAATTGATAAACTTTCATTCTTTGCTATATATGAAACAAAAAACAACTTTATATTATAACTAAACTTAGACTTGATAGATGCCTGGAAACAAAAATGCATTTAATATCAGATGCGTCTTGTGGATATTATAGTAATTTCAATGGTTAAGATCATGAGTCAGTTGAAGCTAGACTGCCATGGAAAACCTGGAAGAACTGGACGACCGTTTCGTTCAATTGTGAGTTCAACCAGATCTGTTGTGAGATAGTAACTCACTGTAGACAATGGTGGATGTGTTGCTCAATTTCGTGGATTAGTTCAAGTTAGACATTAACGCCGGTGGATCCTGGCTCAGTGGTCTAATTGGTTAAGTGCTCGCGCGCGAAACCAGTAGGTCCTGGGTTCAAATCTCACAGGGGGCGAGGTCGTGGATGCGCACCTATGAGGAGTCCCATTGAAAAACGCATTTGTTGATATTTTGTTGGTGTTCATGTTTGCAATTTAGAATAGTTGCTTTTGAATATATAATTTTATATAAGATGGTGAAGTATAAAGTATACTATGAGTTAAATTACAGTTATCTCAGTTAATGAGTAAACAATAGAATGTATATTATCTAGACATTTGTCTCTTAAATGAATTGCAACCATGCATGTATTTTTCCTTAATTCATTCAAAATAGTTATTAGATTGACTAAGTTAACTTGTCAAATATTGTTGTTTTGTGGAACTATTTTACTTTAATTCAGAGAATTTTTCACTTTAGGTAGAAATGTTCCATCTGATGTAAACAATTACATTTAACGTCTAAAAACGAACATGAACGGTTTAAATATAAGCTTTTGTAGACTACAGCAACGATGAGTATATTTACCGCAGAAACTGCATACGAGCTCTCAGGAGTTTATCAGAAAAGATAATGTACAACCTCTTTTTCAACTGAATTATAATGGTCTGTTTAAAGTCGTTACGAGGACTGATTAAACGGTTACTGTAGAAAATGCCGAAAAAACAAACGTAATCATCATCGACTGAGTTAAATCAGTTTTCAATGCTAATGATAATCATCCACTTGTATCTTCCTATTGTTATTTAGGACTGCTTAGTAAGCTTGTGACTCATGGCTAGATCAAGGCAATCCACACAGGATGTACATATGTCAGCATGAGACTGACCAGTTGCCGTCCTAAATAGCAATGGAAAGATAAATGTAAAACAACACCAAGTGAATTAAAACTTCACCCCATTGCACAAGCAGGTGGCTATCAGGACTTAATAGCTAAGTGGATAAGGTGATGGCGTTCGCAGCGGACGGTACTGGGTTCGAGTTCCACTAGAATCCACTGCTAGCCACTATCCATCTTATTCATAATAGGCTGAAAGTTTTTGATCCTTCAAAACCCATCGCATCACTGAAATGAGAGTCTCAGTCATCTATGGCGGGGATGAAGAAAAGAGAGTTAAATGGCTTCAAGAATATTTGGTTAGATTTTGAATACAACTTCTTTTCTTCCTCATCGTTTTGTACGTGGACATCATTCAGTTTACATTATCTATTGCGAAATTCGACACATGTTGTAGATCTTCATGCCTATATGTGTAATCTCTTAAAAACGATATCGTACACTTATGATCTTGTATCATTTTTTTATCTGTCTCACGGACGTACACAAACTTAGATGTGCATAGAGAAGTAAGAGTTTGCACAGTAGCTTCATCTTACACTTATTATTGTATAATTTGAAATTTTCTGATTATCATAGGTGTTCTGTGTAGTTTATCAATTTTTCTGTAAACACAGACAGATTTTTACAGTCGTTTATTCACAGCAGTTAGTTATTTTATCACACTACTTACACTTATGTTTGTTCACGTTTAGATTTGTCAATCCCTTCAGTTAGCTTATTTAACAGTTTTATTAGAACAGTAACAATTTGTATATATTCGTTTTATTATCATATATGTGAGAGCATGTAAGCTTGGTCACATGTCACAACGTACGTACATATTCCTCTTTCTAGCTTATATGTTAGTGCTTAAATTGTCGAATGAGTCTTTCACCTTCCCATATATATGTGCTTCAACGTTATCAATTCATTTGACCTTTCATTCGATTCCTTTTTCAACTCTTAATTCTCCTCTGTATTCTCTCGCTTGCATTGGAATTGCTGCTCGAATTTTCGATAAGAATATAACTTATGGACGACCTTTGGGTGACGCTAAAGTGATCGTGGATATTTGCACCTAATTACTACGGTTAAATGAGGATGATAAACCAGTGTGAGGAATTAGGTCTACGACTTACAGTCGATGGTTAGGGTTAGGAATTACACTTAGAGTTCTCATCACGAACTGATATTAGCTAAAATCCCAAAACACTATTTAGACAAATAGATGAATGAAATTCGCACCGAAATCGAGACTCGTTATTCTACATCTGGTTGGTTCGTCCATAAATTATAGTCTCGCCAAACTTGCTTACAACAAACTGTAGTCGGTGATTCACATTGTTTATCAGAACGATTGATATACGGAGTGTTAGGAATTATCTCGAAGATAATCTACGACAAAAAATGAACAATTCTGTTTTACACGTATCTTCCCATTGTTAATTAGGACGGCTATTGATCAGTCTCATGTTGGCATATATGCATCCAGTGTAGATTGCTTCGATATATCCATAAGTCACAAGCTTTTTAGGCAAAGATGGATAGTGGCTAGCATTGGAATCTAGGACGCGCGTTTATTTAAACTTCACCCGATTGCACAAGCAGCTGGTTACCAGGACTCAGTAGCTAAGTGGATAACGCGATAGCGCTTTCAGGATTACACTCCTAGCCACTATCCATCTTTGCTTTAAAATTCTGTCTTTTATTATCAGTTTTCTAATTGTTTAAATGAAGCAACAACAGTGATGAATATAACATTAAATGTCTTTTTGATTTTTTCTTTTTGTCTTTTCAATTTATGACAGAATATTTATTCATTTTTTGACACATTATTGTCATTTTTAATGAACAAGTTAACTAACTGTCTAACTTGTTCATGCAAATTTCCATCAAGAACTAGACATTTAAAAAATGTATTTATAATAGTGAAGACATTCATAAACTCTTTAAAGTTCACTCAGGTCTATTTTTTTTAAAAACAGTGGACATACTGTCTTACTCTAGCTAAACAGCCATAAGTTTTATTAGCTCAGTCACCCATCATCAGTTTTATATATATTCTCTATTCAATATCATAATGATACATGTGAGTTTATTCACTATGATTTGAACCAACTGTGAGCCAATGTGCTAAATGGTATCAAAACAGAAAGTTAACTTTATTCAATTGTATATGTTTGGTGACAGTACGTAATAAACAGTACTGCTGTCAATTTAACTTCAACATACATTTGTTTCGTTATTGTTCAAACCTATATTATGAATATATTCTAATCGTATAGATCTCTCATTTACCATCAGATGTCTATGTCCATAACTTTTCATCCTATAATCTTTAAATACATGAATCCTAGTATATTCATCTGTTATTGCTTTGAAAACAAGGTTAAGCAATAAAACATGCCAACCATTATGCCGTTCTTCTTTTGTATTTTCTAAAATTCACATAGTCTCATGAGATTTAAGATGAAGTTCTATTTTTTTATACTAATCACTATCTTGAAATGAATATTTATCAAAACTCTCACTCAGCCAAGTCAACCAATACAAGCCTAATAGTAGCTATCTCTTGTTAATGACAATTCAATAACATGACAAGTTGAAATCATAAGTCAACCAATCCACGAAGTTGCGCCACCGTACACCATTGTCTTCAGTGAGTTCCTATCTCACAACAGACCTGGTTGAACTCCACTGGTAACGACTCCTCACTAGAACTCCAGGAGTGTCTCCTAAAGTCAGTCACTAGTGAGCAGATGATTATTATTATTATCAGAATCGGTTTTATAGAGATTTTTAGAAATTTCACAAGTTGCAATCATGAGTCCACAAAACCCATTCTGATAATTCAATAATAATATACTCTGATCATCACTTAGTACTTTTTATGTTATAACATTATGTGAAAATCTAAATATAGAATGAATGATTTTTGTTGGTATTAGAAACCATTTGAGTTACCCTTTTGTTTAATATTTACAATAAATTTTAGTCAATCTTTGTTAACATGTTCACTTCCTGTTAAGATTGTCATTATATCAAATTATAACAAATAGATCATCATAAATCGTGGAATGTCTGGTGTGTTTGAACTTATTTCGGACTAGTCGACTTAATGAATTTATGTGTGATTGTTGATTATCATACAGTGTTCAGGCTTCAATTAGAAATTCAATGTTGAGATCCGAGTTTATCCACCTAACGAATCCCAATTAGAACGAAGTACACCATATATTCCACTGTTTGCTGTAATTTATCTATGCTGAATAGTTGAATAAGTGGTTTGAATAACTTTTTTTTCTGGTTAGCGTTTTTTTAGCGAGTTAGTTTTCTATGGGATGCGGTAGTTAACCCTATACCCAACCCTCCTCTTTTATCCGGGTTTGGGACCGGCAGTAGCCACAGAGGGGCTCCAGGCGGAGTTATGCTGAATAATTGAGTGATTTTTATTCAAATATATACACGGTTACTGAACTTGATACATTTCAAAACTGTATCTTACTATTTACCTAACCAAAATCTCTTCGAAATTTACCGAATAAGTCCAAGTTACTTAAAAGTTGTTTACTGTTTTTGATAATGTGTATTTCTTCATAAACTATCCGCTTCTTATATTAGTGGTGTTTTACAAGATCAACACAAACGAGCGAATGGATTTCATTGCGTTTATACAGATCAAATCAAAGTATAGAATGCTATTTGTTCATCTATCAATAACCCTATTTATATTTTTTAAACAATTTAGAGAAATGAATTCATTTGATGTTGCTTACTTGTATCTTTCCATTGTTGTTTAGAACTGCAATTGATCACTTTCTTATTGATATATGTGCATTCTGCGAGGAATACATTAAATCACAGGCATGACAAACAAAGTTGGATAGTGACTAGCAGTAGAATCCAGAACATGCGTCTCGTTTTATTTGGGACTCATCAGCTGGATGTAACCTCATCACAGAGTTGATGCTCACTATGGGATTCGAGCCTAGTACTAACTGATCACTTACCGTCCTAAATAACATTGAGTAAACAACATCAAGTGAATTTAAAACTTCATCCCATTGCACAAGCAGTTGGCTATCAGGACTCAGTAGTTAAGTGGATAACGTGATGGCTTTTGAAGCAAACGGTACTGGATTAGGGTTCCGGAGTTAACATCAACAGGTACATTCAGCTGACAAGTCCCAAATAGGACGAAATGCGCATTCTAGATTCCACTGCTAGTCACTATGTATCTTTGCTCATAAATGTATCGAAATTTCTATAAAGAAAAATAAACAATTTCAATTATCATACCATTCAAAAAGTATCTAACAGATAAATTAGGGGCACTGCTTGAATGTCTATATGACAATTTGAATGTATCAGTATATATTAGTAAATGGTTAAACTTAGAATTTTATAGGAATTTCTGTTAACTTAATCATCTAAGTATAATAGCTCACTCCATTGATCCTCCTATTTAATATGAATTATATTTGAATAAATAAGCGATCTATGGATGTTTTCTTTATTCTTATATCCTAAACTAAACAGATGGTCTAATCATGTAATGACAATAACAAGCCACATTTATAAATTATTTAGTGAAGAACACGCAAAGTACTATTGATACAATGTTATTTATTAATATATAAACGTAAAAGTTCAGTTTCAGGGCAGTTTATCATGTTCCCCTTTTCTAACAAACTATCTAAGTTAATTGTTTGTTTGTTTGTTTGTTCTCATTCAATCATATGCCATTGTAAACTATTCATTAAAAGATAACAAATGTTTATCAAAAATATGAAAATATTTGACATTTATATAACAAATTGCATACTAATCATCAATATTTTATATGAACTATTTTAAAGTTCAATGTCAGTATCATCATCAATATTAAATGTATTGATAAGCAAAGATGGATAGTGGTTAACAGTGGAATCCAGGGTGTGCGTGAGAAAATTCTCGGAGTTCTAGTGAGAAGCCGTGACCAGTGGAGTTAATCCGTGTCGGGTAGAAACAGGTGTCTACCTCAGTACAATGGAAGATGGTCGCGTAACTTCGTGGGTTGGCTGAGGTTAGACACTATCACCATTGGATGCCGGCTCAGTGGTCCAGTAGGTTAAGCATTCGCGCGCGAGACCGATATATCCAGGGTTCGAATCCCGTAAGCAAGATCGTGGATGCGCACCATTGAGGAGCCCCACAATAGGACGAAACGGCCTTCCAGTGCTTCCAGGTTTTCAATGGTGGTCTAACCTCAATCGGTTCATGATCTCAATCAAAAATATTTGGAATTCGTTGGCTGGATGTAGCTGCATCTCGGATTTGATGATCACTCTGGGATTCAAACCCAGTATAATTCACTTTAAAAGATATCACCTTATTCACTTAGCTACTGAGTCCTGATAATATATGCCAACAAGAGACTGGTTAATGGCTGTCATAAACAACAATGCGAAGATACAAGCAAATAATACCAAGCGTATTTGAACTTCACCTCATTGTACAAGCAAGTGGCTATCAGGACTCAATAGGTAGGTGGATAACGTGATGGCGTTTGAAGCAAACGGTACTGGATTCGAGTTCCAGAATGTACATCAACTCTGAGATGCAGGTACATCCAACTGACGAGTCTGAAATAAGACGACATGCATATCCTGGATTGCATTATCAGCTACCATCCAACTTTCCATATAATTTTACTTACTAACGTACGCCTTTTACTCCCAATAGAACATAGGCCGCCGACCAGCATTCTCCAACCCACTCTGTCCTGGGCCTTCTTCTCTAGTTCAATCCAATTCTTGTTCATTTTTCTCATATCTATTTCCATTTCCCGGGGTAATGTGTTCTTTGGTGTTCCTCTTCTCCTCCTTTGGCCTTGGGGATTCCATGTGAGTGCTTGCCTTGTGATGCAGCTGGGTGATTTCCTCAATGTGTGTCCTATCCACTTCCTGATTTTTTCTCCGTTGTGATGTGGTTTCTTCTCTCCCGCAGTAGGTCTTTGCTGATAGTATCTGTCCAAAAGATCCAAAGTGTTTTACTTAGACAGCTGTTAACAAGCACTTGTAACTTCTGAATGATGGCTTTCGTAGTTCTCCAGGTTTCCGCCTCATACAGTAGAACTGTCTTGACACTTGTATTGAAAATCCTGACCTTGGTGTTCGTTGACAGTTGTTTTGAGTTTCAGATGTTCCTCAGTTGTAAATATGCTGCTCTTGCTTTTCCGATCTGCGCCTTCACAACTGCATCAGATCCACCGTGCTCATCAATGATGCTGCCCAGATATGTGAAGGATTTTACATCTTCCAAATCTTCTCCGTCAATTGTGATTGTATTGTTGCATGCTGTGTTTTATCGAAGAATCTTACTTTTCTCTTTGTGTATATTGAGACCTACTGCTGCTGAGGCTGGTGCTGCACTGGTCGTCTTCTGCTACATTTTTTTTGCGTGTGCGATAAAAGAGCTAGATCATCTGCGATGTTTAGATGATCACTTAGCTTATGATACTTGTGACTTAAGACAACATGGTTGGGGACCGCGAGATGATAGCAACCGATGGTTAGAGACCCTGAATGACATGGCTCAAAATCGTTTGCAATGGCGCAGGTGCATCCACTCTTTGTGTTCTCCCAAATTCTAATCTTCTGAATTCTTCATGTCCCTTTCTTTTTTCTCTTTCCAAATTTATTTCACTGGATAATACTCCTTGAATAACATCTTCAAACCCTAATTTTTCTGATTACAGCTTATAATTTTATTACATGTAGCACTACGGGATTTGAATCAACCACTGCATCTCTGTGCTAATGTGGTATGGCAACTCGAACTGGTGTACGTACGTACGAAGTTCTACGTTTTTACTGACTGACTGACTAAGGCAATATGCACAGTATGCACATATGTCAATAAGAAACTGATCACTTTTAATCCTAAACAACAATTTGAATATACAAGCAAACAATACTAAAACGAATCAAATTATTCAACTTTACATTACTGAAATGAAAATATCTAATTACTTACCTACTTAAATCTTTTCAAGTTCATAATTCTCATTAGTGAAATTGGTGTTTCCCGGTATGAATTGACATGTTGTGCAAAACAATCTTGTTTTTCTTTTCTTTTTTTTGATAGATGATAAACATGAACAAAATGCCGAATAGAATCATTGACAACTACAATAAATATTGTATTGAACACAAATGATTGGCTGAAACATAACTAAGATCCCAATATATCATAACATATATCTCCTGTCAAAATAAATCATTATTCTTTAGTTTTTTAAAACTATTTTGTTTTGTAAGAAGTGAAAATGGCCTGTTTTGTATTTTCAATGAATGAAAATAACACTCTTCATCATATATGTAGCGGTTTTATTGACAAGAAATAAATAAGGCCAGATAACGAAAAGTTTCATTTACTTTGATTTATACATTTGATCATATGTACAGTATATAATCATTCCATCACTATAATTATCTCTTAGTTATGGTTCATACATAGATTAGTATATTATTAAACAACTTACTTACTCACTTACTCACTTGCTTACTCACGTACTTACTTACGCCTTGTTACTCCCAATGGAGCATGGACCGCCAAACAGCATTCTCCAACCCACAATGTCCTGGGCTTTCCTCTCTACTTCTATACAACTGTTGTTCATTTCCCTCATGTCTGTCTCCATCTCTCCGTGTAATGTGTTCTTTTGTCTCCCTCTTTTCCTTTGGCATTGAGGATTTCATGTGAGAGCTTGCCTTGTGATGCAGTTGGGTGATTTCCTCAATTATTAAACAATTTAGTTTATTATTATTTAGTTATGAATTAAATTTAAATCAATTCACTTGTATTTTATTTATTGATAATGTTCTTCATATTGAATTGAACAACGTATAAATAATTATTAACCTCAATATATCCTCTGTTCTATCATATGATGATAATGATCTCTAGTTATGTTTCTGTCATTGAAAATGTGGAAGTACTAGGCTGCCGTTTAGTCATAATCTGGAACTTGACTCATGAATTCAACTATGAAAATACTATAAACTTTACAAATCCTCATGTTAATATCATGATGTGTTAACGTATTGAAGATTGTTCACATGAGAATTTGGATATTGATTTTGTGTCAATTGGTATATGTTAGCAAGGTACAACTGATGCTCCGAAGAAGATGTAAATCCTCGTAAAAACTAACGATTTCCTGCAGACTATCTGTAAACGCCTAGCATCACTTCGAGAATTGACCAAATAAGAAGTTAATCGATGGAATTAGATTAAGACTAAGTAACTGAACAACTGACAGATCATTAAAATTCATTATGATACATATAGAAACATTATACTAGAATCATAAAAAAAAATACACAAACAATATATTTTCATTATACAATAGTGCAAATCTTTTTATATCAAAACTCGGATAAACATTTTAAGATTAAATTATGAAATGTTGTAACACAGTCAGTAATGATAATTTTGGTGCTCACAACTGAATGTCTCTATAGTACTTGCCTTGTTTGTTACTTAGGAAAACATGCTTCTTTAAATTACTTAAATCTATCAAAAAAATATTAGTTACTTATCTACGGCGTGCCTCAGAAGATAGTCAATATCATACAGAATTCCTATGATGGATTAAACTGCAAAATTGTGCATGGAGGACAATTGACAGACTCTTTCGAAGTAAAGACCGTTATCAGGCAAGGTTGCTTACTCTCACCCTTCCTCTTTCTCCTGGTGATCGACTGGATCATGAAGACGTCAACATCTGAAGGGAAACACGGGATACAGTGGACATCTAGGATGCAGTTAGACGATCTAGACTTCGCAGATGATCTGGCCCTTCTATCGCAATCGCAACAACAAATGCAGGAGAAAACGACCAGTGTAGCAGCAGCCTCAACAGCAGTAGGTCTCAATATACACAAAGAGAAAAGTAAGATTCTCCGATACAACACAGCATGCAACAATCCAATCACAATTGACGGAGAAGATTTCGAAGAATTTTCAATACAAATGTCAAGACAGTTCTACTGTATGAGGCGGAAACCTGGAGAACTACGAAAGCCATCATTCAGAAGTTACAAGTGCTTGTTAACAGCTGTCTAAGTAAAACACTTTGGATCTTTTGGACAGATACTATCAGCAAAGACCTACTGCGGGAGAGAAGAAACCACATCACAACGGAGAAAAAATCAGGAAGTGGATAGGACACACATTGAGGAAATCACCCAGCTGCATCACAAGGCAAGCTCTCACATGGAATCCTCAAAGGCAAAGGAAAAGAGGAAGAACTAAAAACACGTTACACTGAGAAATGGAGACAGACATGAGAGAAATGAACAAGAATTGGATTGAACTAGAGAAGAAGGCCCAGGACAGAGTGGTTTGGAGAATGCTGGTCTGCAGCCTATGCTCAATTAGAAGTAACAGGCGTAAGTAAGTAAGTAAGTAATCTATGAAATACTAAAGAAATGTATGAATATGCATCTTGTTTGTTCAACTTACCTATGAATTACAGATCATGGTTAATAGAATTCGTACAAACTATACCTTTAGGAGTGAAGTACAATTTTTTCGAATATATGATATAACTTTGATCTTGTTAATTTGTATTGGGAGTGGAGGTTTTGCAGAGATTATGGTAATTTTAATAGTTAAATTGATAAGTCGATCAATAGCGCCTATCCTACAACCAATTTTGATTACGATTACTTACAACAGTAACAATTCGTCTATTTCGTTGTACCGTTATGAACACTAAATCATATGACAGACTCTATCTAAAATGTTGATCGCTTAAATATCACTAGATGATTCATCATCCTCCCCATATATATATATATAATCAAATTCTATTAATAGTCCTTGCTTTGCCTTGCTGTGCGCCATTCGACCATAAATTTACCTACGTATTTGCTTGTACATACTTATTCACCTCTCCGCTTCAAATACTCTTGATGTGCTTATGGCCTTGTAATCCGCTTTGTCCTCTAATGGACTGTAGTTGACGTTTCTCTTTGCCTTCTGATTTTAAACACTGTTAAGATTTATATTATAACGGTTATCGAGGTAGTTGATTGATGAAGCAAAGCCGCTACAGATCTAAACTTTACTATCATTGGAAACTTGGAACTACTGGACGGCCATTTCATCCTAGTATGAAACTCCTTATTAGTGCATATTCATCTGTATTCAACCAGAATATTGTCACAACACCAATTCTGTTACATTTACACTGAGATACTGTAGAAATACATCATTCTCTTTAGTATAATTAATATATTTTGTTGTTCAACTTAACAGCAAGTAATATTGATCATAATCATTATTACCATCATGATTACTATACTAGTCTAATATTAAAGTTAAGTGATAAGATACATTTGGTTGTGGTTCATAAGCAAGTAGGTAACATCAATATAATAAGAAATGATTAAAGCTTTTCTTTTTATAGGACATGTAAGTACTTATAGCTCACTTCAGTCCATAAATAACATTATAAAATTGTCTAATATTTATAAAGAAATTTACATTTTCTGATGAGATATTTCCTATCAGTTAGATTGTGGAGACATTCATTATCATTTCAATATTATATAAGAATTAGTTTGTAAACAAACTAATTTAATAGTTGAATTCATGAGTCAATTAAAGCTAGACTACCATGGAAATATTGAAAGCACTGGCTGACCGTTTCGTTCTAGTATGGGACATCCAAGCAGTGCGCAACCACGATCCTGCCCGCGAGATTCGAACTCAGGATATATCGATCTGACGCGCGAACGCTTAATCTCTAGTACACTGAGTCTGAATTCAATTAATTCACGAAATTGCACCACCGTCCACCATTGTATTCAGTGAGTGGCCATCGCACAACAGACACGGTTGAACTCCATTGGTCACGGCCTCTCACTAAAACTTCAAAAAATACCTCTTAAATCCAGTCACTAGTGAGCAGATGATGTTCATTATCAGAAGGGTGAAATTTCGTGAACTGGTTGGAGTTAGATATTAACACCGTTGGATGACGGTTCGATGGTCTAGAATTTAAAGGTTTGCGCGTGAAACCGACATATCCCGGGTTCGAAACCCGCGGGCGGGATCGCACTGCTGAGGGGCCCTACACTGAGACGAAACGGCCGTCCAGTGCTTCCAGTCTTTCTGCGGTGGTCATTGGTTAGTAATGTTGTCGATTCTTGGAAGTGGTATAGCAGTATGTTAAAGTTGTAAATCAAATTTAGAATATTCTCGAATTGTCGGTAGTTCAGAAATTAGAGTCACACAATGATAATCATAATAATTATGACTTTATTCAATATTATATGTTTAGTATAATATGTAATAACTCAGCATACAATAGAGATCATGAACCGATCAATGTTAGACCACGAAACCTGGAAGCACTAGACGGCCGTTCTATCCTAATAGGGCGCATCTACGACCTGTCACACGAGGCTTGAACCCAAGACCTTCGGTCTCACGCGCTAACGCCTAATCTCTAGATCGCCGATCATGGATTCAACGGTGTTAATGTCTGAATTCAACCAATCCACGATATTGTGTAACCATCATGCAATACTTTAAGAAATTTCTCTAATTCTTTTATACCATAAAAACATAACTACATACATGTATATAGGTGAAATATAAATAAATTGGACAATATTTATTAAAATATATCTGAAGAAAATAACAACCTATAGAATTGTGAATTAGCAACATGTTTAAGAATGTAAGTTTTGGATTAGGTCATCTCTTACAACCTGTTCGTTGAACAGTAATTATGCTAGATATGAAGAATATTGAAAAACCTTTATTTCTTTTGTTTACATACATGGATTCCAATTTATCTGTATCCTGTTCTACCTTAACATATAAAGGAAAAAAATCATAAGAATAGAGTTGACAGTTTATGTCTACTAAAACAATACTTACCAGTAGTTTCCAAGAATTTCAGATATATTTATTCAAAAAAAACTTATTCATTATGACATCAAAAGAATTGTTACATATCTGATTAACTGCCCCCAAATGCCCCGGTAGAGCCGAGAGTGGGGACAGCCAGCTCTCTCTTTCGAAATGCCTTCAAGTGTTCACGTGCATACAACCACTGCCAGGGAAGTCCTACTCATTGATTTTTCGTGGCGGGGGTATTGTTTACGAAATGGAGAGAACGAAAAGCAAACATCCGACGCTTTAACCGATTCGGTGGACACGGAGGATCCACCTAAGGGAGTTGGATAGCCATGATTCCAAACCAATAGTGAACACAGGCCCCAGGATCCTAAGGAAACAAACGGCATATCAACTTATTGTTGGTCACCGGTCACCATGGAACTGCTTCTCCTTACGTTGCTCCACTGCCTTGTGGATTGGACCTTTGGGTTGAAGGTTCCGGGTGTGGCCTCCTCAGAAAACCACCTGTTCGGTTTAGGCACCCAGGCAATATTCCAGCCCTCACACAAACTGAATGATTTATGTGGCGCATATCTGTTTCGTGCCTTCTTAAATAAATAAACTGCTTAGAGCATTCTTCACAACACAGAAAAATATTTCCTCTAAAGTTCAAGAAAGAATTATGAAAAGTAAGTAGGAATAATACGTTATATACAAGAGAATATACAAATCATGCTTTTTATTAAATGTATTCTTCGATATCAACAAAACTTGAAAAGACCAATAATGTTTAGACAGAATACCTACATCATGGTAAAAAGAACAACATTAGACATAATTGTTGTCAACATTTTCAATATGAAATCAAACACTAAATAACAGAATACACAACTAGTCCTACCTTAGTTAATTAAATCTGTTGTATATAATTATACCTGTTTCAAATATATATATATATATATATATATATATATATATATATATTTATATACCAGATAGTCTACCAAGTTAGTGTAATGCATGCATTATGTTATAGGTTTTCAGTAGTTGAAATGAAGGTATTCATTTAAACAGGATAAGTGATTACATTAAGAAATTGATAAAATTGAATTTTCTTTTAAATGATCTATCCATCATCATTTTCCCTTACAACATCATCATGAAACAAACATTCAAAATATGAATTTTGATACAATTATGGTTTTATACATGACAAAATGACATAACAGATATACATTTAGCTAGTAATAATAGCCGTGACCAGTGAACCTAATCCACGTCAGGTAGAGACAGATATCTACCTCAGTACAATGGAAGATGGTCGCACAATTTCGTGGATTGGTTGATGTTAGATACTATCGCTATTGGTTGCCAGCTCAGTGGTCCAGTAGGTTAAGCATTCGCGCGCGAGACTGATATATCCAGGGTTCGAACCCCGTGAGCGGGATCGTGGATGCGCACGGCTGAGTAGTCCCACAATAGGACGAAACGGCTTTCCAATGCTTCGAGGTTTTCAATCGATTCATGATCTCAATAAAAAAATAAAAAATAAAAAGTCATTACGTAACACAAAATATAGTGTGTATTCTTAGATATACATTGATGCAGTTGTATATAAGATCCACTTCTAAATAACTAGGTTGAATGTTCTTTTGTTTCAATCTGAATAATACTAAGATACAATTTTAATTGATTTTATATTGAGTTTAGGTTAGTTCATCGTTAAAATTAGGGGGAGGGAATTTTGATCGATCTTAATTGGCATATATCAATCCTGTTCTCATTGCCAGTAATTCGTGCAATGGATACGATTTTTATATCAGATTTTTAATAATCGACAAATGATCTAAAAGTTAAGGGCTTATAAACGAATCTGAATTTCACCGATTCTAAATGTACCGATAACGTAGGTACGCACTACTATTGTGTCCCACGCTTAAAATTACCAGTGATTTCTGGTAGTTACTAATTTTTTAACCAAGATCAAAATATAATGTATAACATGATCATAATTATAGACAAAAATGGATGTTGGCTAACGGTGGAACGTAGAATGTGCGTTTCGTCCTATTTTGGGACTGATCAGTTGAATGTATCTGCATCCCACATTTGATCATTACTCAGAGAGTGTAATTACTAATAAAAAAAACATTTGAAACTTTGTAAGATGGTGGTTGGAGGTAGTCAACAGGAAACTCTGGACCCAGGTTTCGTGCTACTTGGCACTCGTCATCAAAGTCTACCTGTAATCTTGAGGGAACTGGTGCCCCCTGATGGATTCGATCTTGTGCCAGTCAGCTTCACAGACGTTGCAACTGAGCCATCGGGGCCGCGACCGACCTCCTGTAGTCACAATTGATTGATCACCGGGATCGAATCCGCCAGGGAGCACCAGTTCCTCAACATTACAGGTACACCTTGCTGATGAGTGCCAAGTAGCACGAAACCCGTGTCCAGGGTTTCTTGTCGACTGTCTCCAACCACCATTTAATCTCAATATATAGTGCACGCAGTATCGAGTCACCTAGACTAGTGACCACATTGCAACATGGTGGATAGCATTCGATCTACACTTAATAAGGACTTGACTCACATGACATTGACCACCACCCAGTGATCAATCAATTGTGATGAAACTTTGTTCTTTTAAAATTTTAACTAATCACTATAAGACTATTTAGAAATGTATTCACCACAAATAAGAATCTTATGAAATTAACAAAACTACTAATTACTAAATCAAAATTTGTCAATGCAGTCAATTATATACAAATAAACAGATATTTGTGGATATCCATATATATATATATATATATATATATATATATATATATATATATCCATAGTTTATAAACCTTTAACGGATTTCTGGATTATTTATTTTTATTTACTAAAGTTCTAAATTACCTTTCTCTCTTTCTCTCTCATAAATATGGTACGTTTATCCGTGTAATAAACTATCATCTCTTCCCCTCTCTCTCTAGATAGATAGATCTCTATAAATTTGTAAAGATAATTTTAGATAAGTTTTCTCCTTTTTTAGATTTTTGTGTACCTTATACAAGAAAAAAACAAAAAAAGAAAGAATCCACAAAATATTACTGTGCGTATGCACTGACTGATCAATTGCAGTCTTAAACCTCAATGGGAGAATACAAGCCAAACAATACCAAGGGAATTCCAATCCACCCCATTGCACAAGCATGTGGCTATCAGGACTCAATAGGTAGGTGGATAACGTGATGGCGTTTGAAGCAAATGGTACTGGGTTCGAGTCCCAGAGTGAACATCAACTCTGAGATGCAGGTACATCCAGCTGACGAGTCCCAAATAGGACGAAACGCGTGTCCTGGATTCCACTGCTAGTCACTATCCATCATTGCTTACAAAATATATATTTTACTAAGTTTCATGATGGTCCATTTGTTTCTTCATGATTTATAACTATTGAATATACAATACAAATACATATCCAATCTAATCTATATCATGTATTCTCAATAAAATTTACATTTTTTAAAAATATAATACAACATGAAGATGTATATTGAATAGTGATCGTTTTTTTAAAAACAAAAAATACGCGCTTCATTTAAAAATGTTTAATAATAGTTTAAGGTGGATTTACACGCAACGTTTCCATGTAAACCTAATGTATCGCCCAGTGTAATAACGGTCATGTCCACGTTTATGTAATCATAGCATTTGTCATGTTATAATGTATTTTTTTATTAAATAACTAGAGTATGCTGTAATTTTTGCTTTGGTTGTAATTTTTATTCACCATGTCCGACTGAGTTACACTGTACGTTCATTGCATATTGGAATGATATCCCAAATCATAGTAAGTCTAATCACATCGTTGATTTTTTTCTAAATAGACAGTTAGAGTCACATTTTAGCTATAAAAATAATACTCAAAACAAAACCGATTAACATTTTATGACATAAGACTAGCCAGCTTGCCTGAAGAAATACGTTGACTTGAGTAGTAGCAGCAGCAAAAACCCAGAAAACAATGCTGAATCGAAGAAAATTTGGGCCAACATTTAGAATATTACACTAATTGCGGCATTTTAGCACACTGAAACATTAAATTATGTAGTTACACAAAAAAAATAGGTGAAAAGGCATAGAACGAAAAAAACCGACCTCCATTGCTTACAAAGATGGTGGATATAATAATTCCCGCCTCATTCTGATTGTTTGCTAAGCCGACTGCCATGTTTACGAAATCGAATTGCGTTTAATTGCAGCCATAGTTTATTATTTAATATTTCCATTTAACTCTATCATAAATTATATTCTATGGTATGATATATTATTGTTTATATATTTATTGGTACATACCTTATCAAAAGAGACATGAATGACTAGTGTATATCTACATTTATATATATGCATGTATACTTAGCGTTTTTTTAGCTAGTTCGTTTTCTGCGGGATGGGGTCGCTAACCTCATGCCCAACCCTCCTCCTTTACCCCGGCTTGGGACCGGCAGTAACTCTAGAAGAGCTACAGACGGAGTTATATGCGTGTATAGTTGTTGATAAAAACTAATTTAAGACATTGAATTTTATGTAAAAATACCAACTGAATATGAAATGTAGTCTGGAAAGCTGTTTTTTTTTTCTATAAAAAAGAGGAAAAAATGTTTGTTTATTTTGAAACAAATAACTTGCAGAAATAACATTAAATGATGTTTTACTTATGTGAACATATATATATATATATATATATATATATCTTGTAGTGAACGAGAACACAAGTGAAGATAATCGAAAGCATTCAGACATAGTACGTCTTAGTAAAATGTGAGAATCATACAGTAAATAATTCATTCGCAAAATGTCAATCAATTGTCGCAAAACTGACTGTTCCTTTTGCAAATATCAGTCAATGGTCTCGCACTTCATTGTTCCTGCATTTCTATACTAATCGCTTACTGTTCCCGTTCGTTCCTCCTCGATCTCCATGACTAGTATTACATAATACTTATATCGATATAAGTAGCACATACCACACCAACTAGCACCTAAATTGCAGGCTCGCATTGGCATACGCATAACAGCACCCTCCCCCACCCTCCTGAGTGGCAGCGACATCAAATGTAGTGAACGAGAACACAAGCGAGGATAATCGAATATATTTGAACAAACGAATTACGGAACATCATTGTAAAATCTGAGAACTATACAGCAGATAATTCATTTGCAAAATGTCAGTCAGTCGTCTCAGACTTGATTTTTCCTTCGTTTCCACACCAATCATTTCTCTTTTGTTTGATCTTCTTAACCTTCTACTGCCAGACACTCCACTTACTATTAGTGATACATACTACTTATATATCAGTCGAAATCAGTAGCAAACACCACAACATTATCATCAAAATAATGCATTTTCAAACTATGTTGTAAAATTCTGTAATGTGTATTTTAAAATTAATTTAGTCTAGTTAAAGTGTTATTAAGTATTAACAATGAATAGATAATTGTTGTTGTTTTACAGTAGGACTCTTGAAAATTAAGAGCTTGAAATGATGTTTATCAATTCAACTATTCCATTTATAATAAGTCACATCACTTAAACTATTCATCTTAAAGGTATATCGTCATTATTTATTAAACAATCATAATAGTTGTCAAGTATATTTTTTTCTAAGAAAAAGAAAGATTATCCTCACGATTCATATTAATCCGTAATGAAATGATATAGTAGTATTGGAGAATAAAAATGATGAGTTTCTAAGGTGAGACTATAATTTATGGACGACCTTTGAGCTAAGCTACACTGACCTTGAGAGTGTCCACCTAATATCTATGACCAAATGAGGGTTCTAAATCTGTATGAGGAATTTGAATTGTTTTACAGTTGATGATTAACGTTGGGAATTAGATTTCGAGTTTTCATCACGAATTGACATCTGCTATAATGCCAAAACTATTTAACCAAATTGGATGAGTGAGTTTCGAGCCAATATCCGCTGCCTATTATCTTATACTTTATTGGTTCGTCCATTACTTATAGTTGCGCCGTTTCTAATTACGAATGTTGTAGATTTGAGTTATAATTTACATCGTCAATACTTTAGTGTAAGAGATGAATTCAATCATATTGTTGATCAAATAAACAGATATAACACATTGTACATCAATTTCCTTATTTACCATTTTTGTGATCACTTTTAAATCATGTGAAAGAAGTCCTGCTTTGAAATACTCATTAAATATAAGTAGATGAAGGATGAAGGATCAAGCAGGCATTGAATTTTAGCTTGAGAATGTATTTACAAATAAAAACAGAGTTAATAATTACGTTTGTTTATAACTCCCTATAATCAAAATTATGATCAATCAAGACGAACTCTTCATTCAAAGACATCTACATGGTAAGTAGAAGTCTTCCAAAAGTGATTATATTGAATCTTCTTAGCATTGCCGAAGCAATAGCCATACACCTGGGAAAACCATGGTCTTAATGTCTCACAATTTCTTGTTCTTTTTTCTTCATACTCTTCTTCCTTTACAACCATCTGCTTTTCCTTGCATCTTCTCCTTAAACCTTTTATCCCAAACTGGTTTATTTCTATTCCTATGATCTTTTTGTTTATATTTAGTTTCGATTTCAACATTTTACCCTATCATGCTGAACCATCCTTTCCCAATGATAATTTCTGTATCTATCTTTATGATGAATATTTAAGCCCCTTAACAATCAAAGGATTATTAGTTACCATGTTTATAAAATAAAATTTTAATACATCTTTTTGTTCGATGTCACTATCACCATGTTTCACAAAAGTTTATTATCATTATTATTATTATTATTACTATTATTATTATTATCATCCTGAAAAATAAGTTTATACATATGGTATTGTACAGAGTTGAAAATGAATCCACCGAAAAGAGAACTCATCGCTGAATCAACCTTTCTTATTTAAAATCATCGTAAGCTTTATAAAACACTGACATGAACTACTATATTCTAATTAGAATTACTTTACATTGACATTCACGTATTCTAAAGGTGAATAATCGTTAATTTATATTACAAACTGATTAAATTACAAAATGAATGATACAAATTGTTAGATCCTAATTCAGTTATCTATTTCATACTCTCCATGAGAACTGTTCCAATATGAACATATAATAAGTACATACTATTGTAGTGAACAGAACACCAGTGCGGTCAGTCATATGTATTTAACACGAAATTACAGAGCATCTCAATAAAATCTGAGAATCATATAGTAAATAGCTAATCAATCCATCGTCTCAAATTTAACTGTTCCTTTGTAAATATCAGTCGATTGTCTCAAATTTCATTGTTTATGGTTTTTCATACCAATTGCATTCCGTTTCCGTTCTTTCCTTATCGATCTTCTGCTGAAATACATTCTATGCATGACCACTGTTATAAACTATTGATATGGATATAAGTAACCCACACCACACTATCATAATATATCTAGGTACAAAATAACAAATATATTTTGATTGTAATTATGCACTTTAATGTGTTGTTTCCAAGCAAACGGTACTACAGGTTTTGTTTTTCCCTAAATTCAAAAGTTGCCAATCAACAATCTTTCTTTAAGTGTTTAACACTTAATGTTAATTTCCTTTAAAAAATATATTGTGTATGTTAATATGAAGAAAAATAAAGTATACGATGTATAAGAAGGACCTGATACACATGACATTGATCACCATCCAGTGATCAATCAATTGTGATTATATCTCAGTCTTACAGGAGGTCAGTCGCGGCCCGGACAGCCCGGTGTTAAAGTCTGCGAAGCTGGTTGACACGGGATCGAATCCGTCAGGGAGCACCAGTTCCCTCAAGATTACAGGTACACCTTGCTGATGAGTGCCAAGTAGCACGAAAGCCGTGTCCAGGGTTTCCTGTTGCCCACCTTCAACCACCATTTTATCTCGACATAGTGCACGCAGTATCGGGTCACCTAGACTAGTGACCACATTGCAACTTGGTGGATAACATTCGATCTGCACTAAGAAGGACTCGACACACATGACATTGATCACCGCCCGCTGATCAATCAATTGTGAAAGTTCGCACATTGAAGGAAGTAATTAAAGGTTATATTAATATACTACTTAATCATGTGGTTGACGGTTTAATCTATTTAGTTATATAACATTTTGAAAAAATATTATTACTAATATGGAATATTATCTACAATTAAATAATTCATAAGCAATATAATTTATAAACAATGTGTGTTAAGTTGAAAACACTCCAAAAGACTTTCGAGTTATGTAACGGTTTTAGTTTTTTTTAATAATGATTTTAGTGAAATACGGTGAACTCAAGACAGTCAGTTATATCTTTTCAGTGGTTGAGTTCATGAGTAAACTGAAGCTAGACCACCGTGAAAAACCTGGAAGCACTGGATGATCATATCTTCATATCGTAGGACTCCTCAACAGTGCGCATCCACGATCCTGCCTCATGAGATTCAAGCCCAGGATCTATCAGTCGAGCGGGCAAACGCTTAACTTCTAGACCACTGAGTCAGCCAGCATCAAATCGTGTTAATGCCTAATTTTAACCAATCCACGAAATTTCGCCAACGTCCACCGTTGTCTTCAGTGAGTTAATATTTCACAACAGACCCAGTTGAACACCACTGGTCACTGCTTCTCACTGGAACTTCGAAAAAATACCGCTTGATGTCAGTTACCAGCGAGCATATGTTGATGAATATCAGAAGTGTTTTTGTGGATATTATAGTAATTACAATGGTTGAGATCATGGTCTAATGGTTAAGCGCTCGCGCTCCCGTGTTCGAATCTCGCAAGACAGGATCGTGGATGCGTACTGTTGAGCAGTCTCACAACAGAACGAAACGGCCATCTAGTGCTTCGAGACTCATGATCTCAACCACTGAAATTACTATAATATCTACAAAAACCCTCCTGATATTATAAATATATAATATATTTGTAATATTCCAATCAGTAAAAAAATTAGATTTTCTGACGTTTCGTGACATAGTGTAGAATAAATAAATAACCAAATCAAAATTAATCCAAATTCTGATATTATTTCTTTACATTGTATGATTTACTTAAATTCAATATAAACATCAACACTGGTTTGAAAGTATATTCAGCTGACGAATCATAAATAGGACGAAACACATCACCCTGATTTCATTACTAACCATTATCTATCTTTTCTTATCAATATATACAATTGTATAGACTATATAAATGATAGACATTTAAATCAAATACATAATTGTAATACCCTTGTCCATTTATTATATCTCAATGGAAAACAAATACATTGTGGTAGGTATATATGACATGTATAATAAAGTAAGCCAAAATTCTATTATAGTTATTCTAATGTGTACAATTTGTTGACTTACATCAATGATACTTGTTGATTATCAAAATGATTGATTTTCCATAAAGTAAAAAACATTAAAAAAATATAGTTGTCATGACAATATTTAAAAAAAAACATATCGATATGTTTTTCCATTTTTTTTTGTTTTGTAAAACGTTTAACAGTTTCGTATAATGTTTCATGGTTTATTGTTTAAAAAAAAAGAAAAGAAAAGTACATTTTTGATGTAAATGACACTTTAAAATGTCATAATGTCTACATGATGCTTCTTCTATTCATTTTACATTTCAATAGGGAACGTCAAGATAGTCTCATTATATACAGAACTGAAATTTGGATAACTACGACAATAATCATTAAAAATGTACAAGTACTGATAAACAAATTGTCTACATAAGAGACTCAATGTCCGTTGATTGAATACCATCAGCAATAGTCTACTGTGTGAGAGGACAAACCATATTTAAACTAAAGAGGAAATTAGTTGAAGGCAGTGGAAGTGAAGGTCACTAAATGGAATCACAAGGTAGGTATTAATTTGGAATTTCGAAGGGAAACGGAATAGAGCAGAACGAAGAACTTAATAAGTCGGAAATTGGAAGCAGACATCAAAAGGATGGGAAACCTGTGCTCTTCCATGAGAGAAAACCGACGTAAGTAAGTAATTGTTTTATTTACTAAGATATTCAGTTTTGTGTAGAGCTGTGTATTCTAGGTTAGATTGTTTAAATCCACATCTTTCACTATCAATTTGGACGATATCTTCAGTTCGTACTTCTTGCAAACGTGAGCTTTTATTCAATTCTAAAAGTGTTATATCAGTGCTTTTCATTAGTCATATTTATAGTGGTTTTTCATCATTATTCATTCTTACATTCATAATGACTGTCCTTTTCTAACGTTTTTTTACGGTGAAACGGATTGAGCTTTTCCACATTCGTTGATAATATTGGTTTGTTTTCAGTATTCATTATTCTTAATTCCGTTTAAGTGGAATGGTTGTAGACGTTCTCGGTATTTTTGGAGTCAATATCAATATAATTACAAATATAAAAAACATAACCAAAAATAATTACTAATCATAGACAAGGTAACCAAGATGAACTGATGTAATATTTGTAGAATAACTTAAAAGATAAATTCCACATGGAGTAGCTTCTGATGATGTTGTCCAAAACGAAAGTAAAAACTTCGAATTCGAACTATTTGGCTCAGTAACCATAATAACATCAAAAACACTCACCTAAATTTGAAGTTGTCCTCCTGCTTTCAATACTTCAGTGAAATAACGAAGAATTTTCGAAAGTACATTTGGATATATATGTAAGCAACGACAGATTATGGCTAGCAGTGGAATCCAAGACGTGCGTTTCGTCCCATTTAGGACTCGTCAGCTGGATGTACCTGCATCTTAAAGTTGATGTTCATTTCGAAAATCAATCCAAATAATGTTCGCTCAAAACGCTATTGCGTTATCCACTTATCCATTGAGTCCAGATAGCCACTAGCTTGTTCAATGTGGCAAAGTTTTATTTCAACTTATATTGTTTGTTTGAATGTTTCCATTGATGTTCAGGACCCTTGTTGACATATATGTATGCTGTACGGATCGCCTCAATATCGCCAGTAAGTCACAAGGATTATCAGAAAAGATAAATAGTGGCTAGCAGTGGAATTCAGGAAGTGCATTTCGTTTTATTTGTGACTCGTCAATTTGATGTGCCTGCACCTAAGAGTTCATATTCACTCTAGGACTCAAATCCAGTACCGTTCACTTTAACTTTTATCGAGTTTCGTTGGAAAAACTTGTTTTTTTGCTACGGTTTGATCATTGCGTCCACCATTATTCAGTATCAACAAGGATTTTATATTTGTACACTTATACTTCAAACAATAACCAAGATACTGTACTGTCAGTCATTATGCCAAGCCCATATACCTTATTCTAGCTTCCGGACATCCCATTTTATTCATTCTACTCGAGCCATACTTTGACCTTGTTATTTATTCGCTTATCAATCTAGATTGTTTTTATATGAGCGCATATGTGCGTGCCCTTCTTATTCCATTAATCACATGTCTGTAGCTTTATTTTGTCTGACTATAAATATTGAGTAACGCTTGACAAAGATGGAGTTGGCTTCCCAGCCATCTTCCATACGTGTCATTTTGCTTTGCTATGCTCCATTCGCTCCCTGTACGAAATATATGTATTCTCAAGTCAATTCTCGTTATTCGACTTATTTAATTCCGTTATTGGATAACGCGATTCAAGTCGACGATTATATACGAGAATAGGCGATAACAATCATTTATACGATTATGGAGTCAGATCCACGGGCCACTAAAATACTTTTATGAATTAAGGAAATAGCATTTAGTAGTGGAATACAGGACGAGTGTTTTACATTATTAAGAACTTATTGGCTGGATGCACTTCTGGATATTGTTAATTTTCACAATAGGATTCAAATTCAAGGTCCTGTGCTTCAAACTTTAACTCAGTATTTACTTAGCTAACAGTAGCCACTGACTTGGAAAATCGAATAGATTATTTTAAATACTAATAATATCAGAAGTGTTTTTTGGATATTTTATTCATTTTTATAGTTGGGATCATCAGTCAACTGAATGCCGGCCAGTGGTTTAGTAGTTCAGCACTCGCACGCGAGACTGATATGTTCAGGGTTTGAATCTCGCGAGTAGTGATCGCAGATGCACACTGCTGAGGAGTCCCACAATGGGATGAAACGGCCGTCCAGTGATTCTGAGTTTTCCACAGTGGTCTAGCATCAATGGACTCATGATCTCAACCGTTGATATTATTAATATGTTGTCTTCTGTTTACCTAGTTAAATGTCGATAGAAGCTGATATGTTAAAAGCCGTTCTACCTTACAAATCATCAAGCTGATGTATTCATTTAATTTATTTTTAAATTATTTACTTTGTAATTCCAATAATATGTTGATAGTTATATTACTTGTTGGTAAAAATCGAGGATTAGCATTCACATTGATAACACACATGTAACACAAAGTAATCCATAGTAAACCAACCACAACATATGAATTCCGAAATTGAAGATTCAAACAAATTTTCACAGTGATGCATTCAGTTTATCTGTTTGATGTTGATTAACTAGTGAAAACACTGTTTAATATTTGGTTAAGCAGTTAGAGTGAGTAAACCACTTAGTCTAATTTGAAAGATGATAAACGTAGCTGACCATTCATTAAATAGTTAATTTAATTTCTCTGGTAAAACCTAGGGTGAGGAGAGTTAGCTTTCCCTCTCTGAATGCTATCCCATGGCCAAGCGTATGCAGCCACTGTCAGGGAATTCCTACTCACTGACGTCTCGCGGCGGAGTTGTTGTTTACGAAGTTGAGATGACGAAAAGCGAATGTCTGAAGCATTAACCAGGTTGGTGGACACAAAGAGTCCACCTAGGAGAGTTGGAAAATCCTAATCCCAAACCAATAGTGCACATACGCCCTAGTATCCTGAAGGAATAAATGGAGTATGAACCTATTGTTGGTCACCTGTTACCATGAGACTGCGTCTCCTTACGTTGCTCCATTGGCTTGTGGGTCAGACCGTTAGATCAAAGGTTCCGGGTGTGATCCCCTAAGAAAACCATCTCTTTTGCTCTGGGCATCCGGTCAGTATCCCAGCTCTCAAACGAAATCAAGTGGCTTGTATGGTGCATATGTATTGGATGCCCCTTTGTACCAATATTTATGTGTTCAAATAAACAAAATACATAGAATAAAGTTGTCTTGTATGTTCATAATAAAAGATTTAAATATTAATTGATTTGAGGTGTAAATACTTCATTTATTTACACTTAAGTTAATGAAAATAATAAAAAACCATGTATTGTGATTGGTGAATTTGATTTAATGTGATCAAATTATTATTCTACCATGACACTTAACAACAACTAGAAAATTGTTTATTTCTTTTCATAGTTTTGGTTGTACAAGTAAATATTGTTCCTTCACGCCTAAATTGTATAAGTTTATAATTATAGTTGAAAATAATATTAAGTGCTCGTGCACGAAACCAATGGGTCCTGGGTTTGAAACTCGCAAGAGGCGAGGTCGTGGATGCGCACTGCTGAAGAGTCCCACAATAAGACGGAACGGCCGTCCACTGCTTCCAGGTTCTCTATGGTGGTCTAGCTTCAACTGACTCATGATATAAACCGTTGAAATTACTATCATATCCACAACACCCATCTGATAATAATATTTAACTTAGCAGAGAATAAATTTTCTAAATGTATTTCAATTGATGCCAATTTCTGAATAGGAATTTGTAGAGATTGTAATAATTTTAATAGTTGAATTTACGAGTCGATCTAAACTAGACCATCAGTGAAAACTTGAAAGTAATCAATGGCTATTTTGTTCTAGTACGGGACTCCTCAGTAGTGAGTCTCGTACTCAGTACCTTCGGCCATAACTTGTAAAAATCAAAATATTCGTCATAGATCATTCATATTAACTATAAAGTTTAAAACGAAATAAGAAGTAAAATGGGATGATTGATTTTCAATGTTTCTTTTTTACCCGAGATCACAAATTATTAACATTCATCAAAACATTTACAGTTCAATTGAACGACACCATTTAATCTTGTTTCTTGCTGAGAAAAAGAAAACCAAAAATGTTTTACTAATCTAAATCTGAAATTTATATTTCATTTAACCTGATTTCTTTTCGGTAGTCATGGTGCCTTGTAATGATCTACTTTTCAAAATGCTTACCTTCCAAAGTTAGTTAATGAGTGGAGGTATGAAATTTTTTATTTATTTGACCTTGTTCATCTGTTTTTTCTTTATTCTTCTGACAGAATTAAATTATAAGAATTAATTAGAGAATTTACAATCACAGTAATTAAATGATATACATTCATTTAATAACGAGACAAATGGAGTGAAACATTTTCAGTATAGGGTTATGGAGATTATTAAGTTTTTGATTGAAATGTTAGACTACTATTGAAAACCTGAAAGCACTGGACGGTTGTTTCGTTCTATTGTGGGACTTCTCATCAATGCGCATCCATGATCCCGCTCGAGCGGTTCGAACACAGGGCCTTTAGTCTCTCAGGTGAACCTCCAGGCCACTAAGCCGGCATCCAGTGGTGTTAATGTCTAACCTCAATTGATCCGCGAAATTCCGTTAACATTTTCCATTGTACTTCTATTAGAACTCTGAGAATTCCTTCACGAAGCTACTCACTAGTGAGCACATCATAATTATCAGTATAGGGTTGTGAAGATTGTTAGATTTTAGATTGAGACTATGTGCTTTCACGTTTTCAGTGGTGGTCTAACTTCAATCGGTTCATGATCTCAATGAAAGATTTTTGTTTAAATTAGATTTCTATGATGGTTCTAAACTATAATAGATTTTTACGATAATGAATATTACTGAATAGTAGTGTCACATAATGATAGAACTTTAAAGTGAGTATAAACCTGATATCAAATGAATAACTTAATAATTGAAGGGTAGAGGATTATAACAATCAAAATAATTTGAAATAAACGATATTGGGTTCAAGTCCTTGGGTGAACAATTCTCGGATTCACGTTCATCCAGCTGATGAGTCCCAAAATAGAACGAAACGCACGTTTTAGATTCCACTGCTAGCCATCATTATTTGTAAAAATCGATAGAAATGTTATTAGTATCAGAAAGGGTCTTGTGGAGATTGTAGTAATTTGAATAGTTGAGATCATGAGTCCATTAAAGCTAGACCACCACTGAAAACTTGGAAGTACTGGATGGCTGTCTCGTCCTATTGTAGGACTCCTCAACAGTGCGCATTCACGACCCCGTCTCGCGGGATTTGGACCCAGGACCTATCAGAAATGTTATTGAACAATTGCTAGATAACATAATATTTAGTAAGAGAATTGATAAAACATTTTAATAAAATGTCAATTCTATGGTAGTTATGTACAAATCAAGAAACATGAATTAAAAAATAAACAACAGCATGATATTGAAGGTTCATCTCAAATATATATATTGATAGTAAAAATTGAAAGATTGGTTGTACAAAACTTTCGTGAATATGGATTACGCTAGCTTTGATAATATAGAAAAGACTAACTTGTGAATCAAACGATATATTTGATAGAACATTATTTGTAGCTTTAAAAGCTTTATTCAACTCAACTTGATAGTCTACGTCCATCAAGTAAGAAAGAATAGAACTCTTAATCACTTTTATCTGTCTTTTTCTCAACTAATATAGGTGGTGTTCTACTGTATCTTGACAGACTTGTGAAACTTTACACCCTATATAAATATATATGACGCATATTTGGTCATCTAGGTAATATCAATTGTATGGTATCATGACCTAGATTCAGTGTTTTGAGAATTAGAATACCTACGATACGCCAAATAAATATGAGCGACTTTTGTATCATTCTTCTAAGTTCGAATTATCATTCTTTGTGTTCTGTTCCATTGAAAAATTTGGATAAATCTACAAATTATCTCATCGTCTAATCCTATTTGAAGTTGATATCATTCTAATCAAAAGTACTTTAAACCGCGTACTGTTAAACTCATTCCTAGATATCAAAATTAAACATTGTATCTCTTGTAGCATTTCGATAAACTTGTCTCATCAGTCAAATATGAAGTAGACAACTGGACTATTAGACATACAAAAGTTTTATATTTCATGTAACTGGAATAGTGATGAACTCATATATTGAGTAATATATATAAGCTTTATTGCTCAAAAGATCTGAACTAATCAATCTCATTTTAAAATGAGCTAAATGCTTGAAATTCTTTATTAAAGATCTTTAATAATGACACATAGGCTTGGTAATCATTTAAAGCATATGATTCATGTTATTTCCATTTGAACTAAATTACATAACAAATTCTAATCAAACTAATTTATTGTTATAACTTGTCGTTTTTGATTATGCTACTTGTTATGTCTGGTCGTCGTTGATTGTTATGTCGGAAACTCTTATCGCTTATACTCGTAACGAGGGACCTCTGGAACTGACAAGTAATAATATTTATAAATAAGTTATGGGTTAATTATGAACATAATAGTTGGTAGTCATGACTCGTTATCTCCTATGTACTCCATATCTCACCTGTTAGATTTATTCATCACTTAAAACTTATTGTTGGTGTTGTTAGGAGGTCTATTTTTAGTTATGTCAATAATGATTACTACCTGATTAACAAACATTTTAAAATGTTATTTTAATATCATTATCTAACTATTGAAAAACACTATACAAGTGAAAATAGACATCGTTCTATGTCATTTAACAATTAGATTTCAATATTTGATTTAGAATAGCTGTCATAAACGTTGTATGTCTAGAATCAGAAATAATATATTGTTCTCAACTATAGGTTGATAATGAATGATTTACTACATTGGAAAGTCTCTATTATTGGCCAATACTGTAATTTAGTGGAGGCAAACAATTTAATCTGTTGTTGTACCACACCAATTTCAAAACTTTACTATATTTTTAAATTCTAACAGTTGAATTCACGGGTTTATCTAAGCTAAACCACCTTTGAGAACCTGGAAGGATTGGACGACCGTTTCATCCTAGTATGGAACTCCTGAGTAGTGCGCATTCACGATCCTGTACGTGATACTCAAACCCAGAACCTTCGGTCATACACGTGAACGTTCATCCTCTAGTCCACTGAGCCAGTATCCAACAGTATTAATGTCTAACTTCAACCAATCATTGATCTTTCACAATCCTTCATCCATTGTCTAAGGTGGATAACTGTCTCCATTCGACACGGATTGGATTCTATTGATCATAGCTTCTCACTAAAACTCCAAGAAGTTCATCTTGAAGCTAGTCATTAATAAGCCCATAATCGACTCATGAATTTACCTATTAAAATGACTATCATCTCCATAAATCCACCTTCTGATTTAAACTGTCAGGTAATGTTGAGGAGTCCTACAATAGGATGAAATGACCGTCCGATGCTTCCAGGTTTTTCATGGTAGTCTAACATTAATTAACTCATCATCTCAACTAATGAAATGTTTCTATCGGTAATGTTTCTTTTTTTGTTTAACGAACATGTTACTTATTTCTCACACTTGGATAAGTTTACAATTAGCTAATTTGTGATTAATTAAACATTCATATCAATAACCTACTGATCACAGCAGGTATAAAGCTGATAAAACTGTTATTTCATTACTAATTATACAAGTGGAAAACAATGTTAAAGGAATGGTAAAGTTTCCGGTATAGAAAATCACAATGTTGATCATTAATTTAAAAAAAAATATGTAACTACGTAAGTTAAACTATGTCATATTGAAAATTTTACCGGCAACTACAAAAAAATGTTTACAGAATAATTAAATCAATAAAATAATGTTTATATGAATTGATAAGAGTAAAAACAATGTTTAACGATAAGACGTACTTCTTTTGTACGCATAGTTCTGGTTTAAGCTCCTGGATGGTAAGAGCTTCGATTATTTTTAAGAGTTGGATACGAAGAAATCTGGGTAGATTTGAACGAACAACAACCTTAAAATCAGATTGTGGATCTGTAGAATGGTTACAGTCGATTAGGTGTTCAAGTATAGAACTCCTAACTGCTTTCCTTTCATCCTTATAGAACCGAGCTGAGATATGTTCCCGTATCCGAGTTGAAAGTGAGCGCTGGCTACGTCTTATCGTTATCGTTACCTTGGCCTTAATAATTTTGATTATCTTATTATTAAAACAATGTTTGTTAATTCATCATAAATAATATAAAACTTCATCAATTTCAGTTGTTATATCACAATAGTAGAGCTGTGGTGTGTGCTACTTATATTGATATAAGTAGTATATAACTCGAGTCAGGAATGTAATGTCTGGCAAGAGAAGATTGGGAAGATCAAGAAAGGAAGAGCGGGAGTAGAAAGCAATTAGTATAGAAATGCAAGAACAATGAAGTTCGAGACAATTATTGAATATTTTGCAAATTAGGTATTATAGTATGGTTATTCTATTTTACCAAGTAACTCTGTAATTTTGTGGCGAATATAATTCGCTTGCCCCCACCCGTGTTCAGTCCACTACATAGCTAGATGGAATTATTAAGACAAAACAAAGATCAATGCGTGCAATAACAGTATTTGTAATAGCACTATAGAGTACGCTACTTGTTGGACACGGTGAGTCTACCTAAGAGAGTTGGAAAATCCTGATTCCAAACCAATAGTGTACATAGGCTCCAGTATCTTGAAGGAATAAATGGAGTATGAACCTATTGTTGGTCACCGGCTACCATGAAATTGCATTTCCTTACGATGCTCCACTGCCTTGGGGATCAGACCTTTAGGTCGAAGGCTCCGGATGTGGTCCCTTAAGAAAACTACCTGCTTCGGTTTGGGCATACGGGCAGTATCTCAGCCGTCACAGAAATTGAATGGTTTATGTGGCGCATAAATTTTTGGTGCTTCTTTGTACCAATGTCTATGTGTTAAAATAAATAAATAAACGCTACTTATATTTACGGATTGAAATAGTATGTTACACTGGACAGATGTAGAGTATATAAGAAGATAAAATTGAGAAGACTGAAATAAAGGAAATAGAAAAGAAAACTGTAAGTAATCAAAATAACAACAGCAATGAATGAACAATTGATCTTGTAAGAGACAATTTTAAAAAAAAGATGTATAAATGATGTACTTCACTAAACAATGAATTGGTCTACCCTACCTCACTTTCCGTTCACAACAGTAGTAGTAGCAGTAGTATAAGTTGTAGGAAATAATAGGTATAAACAACATGATATGACATGATAATTGGTATAAGAAAACTGTATAACTCAGGATCTGAAGGAAGATAAAGAATAAATACACTTGTTCCACTGATACTGATTCCGTGATATATTACATGATTTATTACTTGGTCTTAGTTGTAAAATATAAGTAAGAATGAAATTTACAAGGTAAGGATAATTGTACAATAATAGTCAAAGAACAATCATTAATGACATATGTACCACAGAAGTTAAAAATATGTTTCACTTGATCTCCTGTCACTGTTGAATTCACTAGACTTTTTGTCTTGATTGTAAAGCTTTTATCATCATTTAGAACAATATCACATAGGATGTATACTTTTCATTTATTCGGCACATGCTAAACTCTTACCTTCTTATGAATTTGCTTTCAAGAGTTGACATAAGTCGTATTAATTCTGTATTCATACTGTAGTGAAAGAGAATACAAGAGAGGATAACCGAATTATATTTAGCACAAAATTACAGAGTTACTTGGTAAAATAGAATAACCATACTATAATACCTAATTTGCAAAATATTCAATAATTGTCTCGAACTTCATTGTTTTTGCATTTCCATACTAATTGCTTTTTATTCTCGCTCTTCCTTTCTTGATCTTCCCAATCTTCTTCTGCCAGACATTGCGCTCCTGACTACTTATGTCATTATAAGTAGCACGCATCACAATACGTCCATGTTATTTTGTCAACTTTTGGCTATGTTACTAATTATTTTTATCCATAATGAGCAGACAAAATGGATTTATGGTAAATGGAAGTAAATGCTGTGTTGCAAGAAATGTTTGGGAGTTTTTTTTTAAAAAAACTTTCTCCAACTTAAATTTTAAGATTTTTGAGATCATGCTAAGATCTGTAGTTGTATGTATGGATTAGTTTCAGTGTTACAGTATCGGCAATTCACGCTATCCGTTATTTTTTGTATATAAAGGTGGCAGGAGCGCTCTCTCGGGTTAGCACAGCGCTCCTCACATTCGATAGGAGTGATTTTGTATACAATTTGCATTTTTTCTTTTTCAGCATACATGTCCCTCAGCAACCGTGTTGTATTATGAACAATATCCAAAAGCACACATGATCAATAAAAGATACAAAGCTGTGAGGAATAATAAACGTGACAGGTGCATTTTCTGAGTTTCATCAGAGTTGTTCGCTGTCGCCATTCAGGTGCAGTAGTATATCTTTAGTATGATTTACTCCTAAAGAAATGAATTCAGCCATAATATGGTTGTTTAGCTGTGAACCGATTATCTTACTACAGATTTGTTTGAAAGAATTGATAAACTAATCACATGGCTTTGTAAAATGATATCATGCTCTGGGAAGTTCGTTAAACAAGTTTTATGTTAGAGACCTGCTTAGTCACATGTAAAAGGTTAAACTGCTGAGAAACTGAGGGAGCGAACTTTCAATACATCAAATCGTTTCTAAACTTCATTCTTGTATATATCTACCCTTAAAACATTTGCTTATATTTTTGTGTGGACATTTATTTTGACGCCAACTGCATCAGACTGTAGTGCTATCAAAGGGCTCACCAT
The DNA here is from genome assembly GCF_000699445.3 of Schistosoma haematobium. Taxonomy (NCBI): domain Eukaryota; kingdom Metazoa; phylum Platyhelminthes; class Trematoda; order Strigeidida; family Schistosomatidae; genus Schistosoma; species Schistosoma haematobium. Next base: position 14,001,689 of record NC_067200.1, read on the forward strand.
CTGGAATTCATACTGTGGACTACACTGCGAATTCGCAATTAGTCCCTTTGATAAATTTCGATAATGTAATAAGAAGACGAAGATTATCACAATTATGTGACATATTAGCGCAATACATTTCGAGCAATCTGATCACACATATACTTGTTAAGAGCATTTATATATAAAAATAAAAGGTCAACTAGACTGGAAACGGGTAAGAGGAGATAAGGATAATGATAAGAGTGATAATAATAATGTGAGCACAATTCGAAACCTAATCACTCTGGATAATAAGTCAATATTACCAGGGTAGGTTTAAGGTAAGAACAAACTGTTTTTGAACACACAAAGGGGGTTTGAATTTTCGTATGGCTATGGCTTCAAGTGTAAAAGAGCGTATACTAAGGTTTATTGATTTGGGTTTTGCAAGTATCTAACTAACTAATGATTTGTAGACCTAATTTATAATTTTCAATATTATCCATTATATCACAAATATTACCTTGATAAATGTTATTCAACTAAGTATCTACTGTTTACTACGACTGTATAATAACTAATATCTGTTATTCATTCCAACGGAATAAGACAACAAATCAATGTAAAGAAGAAAACAGGATTATAGAAGACTGCTTTATCCATCATGCATCAATTAAATGCCAACTTTAATTATAATAATAATAATAAATTACAATTCAATTTCAATTTTCGATCAATCAATAAGTTTGAGTGAATTAACTTTATCGATTAATCGATTATTTAATGTGTGTAAATAAATTGCACAATCAATAAATCTATTGATTTATCTGAGAAATACAATTTATTGCCCCCAAATGCCCTGGTATGCTCTCACATGGCCACGCGTATATAGCCTCTGCCAGGGAAGTCCTTCTCACTGCCTTCTCGTGGCACCAGTGTTGTTTACGAAAATGAGGGGACGAAAACCGAATGTCCGGCGCTTTAACTGGATTCCAAACCAATGGTGTACATGGACTCCATTATCCTACGGGAACAAATGGCTTGTGAACCAGTCGTTGGTCACCGGCTACCATGGGAATGCATCTCCTCACGATTCTCCACTGCCTTCTAGATCAGAACTTTAGGTCAAAGGCTCGGGAGTGGCCCCTATGAAAACCACCTGTTTCTCTCTGAGCACCCGGGCAGTATCACAGCCCTCACACAAATCGAATGATTTATGAGGCGCATATGTATTTGGTGCCTCCTTGTACCAATATTTATGTTTAAATAAAATAAAATAATGTATTTATTTTCTGTTCAAATATCTTTCTAATAAAGGATAACAAACAAAACAATATATGATTCATTTCTTTTAGTAATAACTAATTATATCAGTATATTTCAATGATAGTTTCATGATTACTTTTGAAGTTTTGATATTCTTACATAATACTATCATTGAAATGATATGATATTATTATTGTTTAATATAATAGTATCATATTTGATGGCGAAACTGTGGAAGATGTGTAATCCTTCATGTACCTGGGAAGCATCATTGATGAACATGAAGGATCAGATGCGGACGTAAAGACGAGGATTGGTAAGGCGAGGGCCACATTCTTACAACTGATGAATATATAGGACTCAAAACAACTGTCATCTAATATCAACGTCAGGATAGTTCCATCATACGAAGCTGAAACTTGTAGGATTACCACAATCATCATCAAAAATCTACAAGTATTTGTAAAAAATTATCTACACAACATACTAAATATCCGTTAGCTTGATACCATCATCAACAGTCTACTGTGGGAGAGAACAAACCAGCTTCCAACTGAAGAGAAAATTAAGAAAAGACGCTGGAAGTGAATAGGACACAACGAGGAAATCATCAGACTGTATCACGAGACGAGCACTAATTTGAAATGCTGAATGGAAATGGAAAAGAGGAAGGCTGAAGAACATACAAGTTTGAGAATCGGAATCAAACATGAAAATGATGAATAGCAACTGAAAAGAACTGGGAAGGATTGCCCAGGACAGAGTTGGATGGAGAGTGCTGGTGAGCGGACTATGCTCTTTCACGAGTGGCAACAGGCATACGTAAATAAGTATAAAGATGTTTCAATATTATTCTCTGTAAAAATTCAAGAACTATTAGTATTACACAAATATTTGACTACTTTACATTATTTCTACAATACTATTGTAAATGTAATCTAATCATATCTCATTAAAAAGAAGGTTTCAACAATCGATTAACTTTGATATGATAATAATACAATCACAAATATCATAGAACTGTTTTTATCATTCTAATATCCAAATTCACATTTGTATTCTCACTTTGATGAAACAGTTTTACAAATTACTAGTATGGGGTTGTGGAGATTATTAAGTTTTTGGGTGAGATCATGAACCGATTGATGTTAGACCACCTTCGGAAGCCTGGAAGTACTGGAAGGCCGTTTCGTCCTATTGTGGAACTGCTCAGCAGTGATCACTCGCGATTCCGCTTTCAGGAGTCGAACCTAGGGCCTTCGATCTCGCGCGCGAACGCTTAACCAACTGGACCACTAAGCCGGCATCCAATGGTGATAGTGTCTAGCATCAACTTAATAATCTCCACGACCCCATATACTGGTAATTAACATGTGCTCACTAGTGACTAGCTTCGTGAGGGAATTCTCGGAGCTCCAGTGAGAAGCCGTGACCAATGGAGCTAATCCGTGTCGGGTAGAGACAGGTGTCGACCTCAGTACAATGAGAGATGGTCGCACAATTTCGTGGATTGGTTGATGTTAGATACTATCGCCATTGGATGCCGGCTCAGTGGTCCAGTAGGTTAAGCATTCGCGCGCGAGACTGATATATCCAGGATTCGAATCCCGTGAGCGGGATCGTGGATGCGCACTGCTGAGGAGCCCCACAACAGGACGAAACGGTCGTCCAGTGTTTCCAGGTTTTCATTGGTGGTCTAACATCAATCCGTTCATGATCTCAATCAAAAAGTTTTTCAAATTTACGAATCTTAAATAAACGTTTATGAATAACAGTGTAGTAGTGTAAAAGTAACACGGCTGCCTAAGCAATTTTGTAAGCTTATCTTACATCAACAATAACTTATGATTACTGTGAAGAAATCTTATATTCATAAGTAACAGTTTGTCAATCATTTTCAACACTAATATTCATCTTAATTTCTTTATTGTGTAAACAAACTTCAAAACTTTCATTAACATGAATTTATTTATAATTATATAAGTATAATGTTATTGTTTATTCATAGAAGAAACAATTTTTAATATCATTCTATATAATCAAATTGAAAGTAATGAATTCCATAATGTTATATAATCTAATTGAAAACATGAACATGTGATATTAGTGTAATTTAAATATTAAACTTTGATCAACATATATAGATATATAGTTGAATTCATGAGTTTGTTGAAGCTAGACCATCATATAAAGCTTTGAAGTACTGGATGATCGTTTCGTCCTATTGTGGAACTCCTCAGTAGTGCACATCTACGATCCCGACTCGCGAGATTCGAACTCAGGACCTATCAGTCTCGTGCACGAACGGCTAACCATTAGATCATTGAGCCAGTATCCAACGGTGGTAATGTCTAACTTCAACTAATCCACCAAAATTGAGCGACACATTCAACCTTGTCTACAATGAGATACTATCTCATGACAGACCTGGTTAAACTCTACTGTTCACTTCTTCTCATTAGAAATTCAGGAGGTACCTCTTGAACCCAATCACTCGTGAGCATATGTTGATTAATATCAGAAGGTTTTTTTGTGGATATTATAGTAATCTCAATGGTTGAGATCATGAATCAATCGAAACTAGACCACCATGGTAAGCTTGGAAGCACTGAACGGCAGTTTCGTTCTGTTGTGAAATTATTCAGCAGTGCGCATCCACGACCCCGCCATGCGAGATTTGAACCCAGTACATATCAGTCTCGCGCGCGAGCGCTTAAATAAATTATGAATATATCATGAAAACAAATATACTACTGAATTATTACTATAATTATTATCATTTAATTTGCACTGAGTTAAACTTCTATTCAAATTTACATTTATTATTATTATATAGCCATAGCCACTATCCAACTTTGCTTATAATCCTTGTAACTTAGTGGTAATATCAAGACAATCCGAACACGATTGTGCTTCTTACTTCCATCTAACCTTGGTATTTGAAATATAATTTCGTTCCTGTTCAACCGTATTCTGATTTGAGGATTTGTTCTGTGAATTAGTGTCCAACGATACTGAGAAATAGGAATGGCTGGGTCGTAATAAGAGAAATTATAATAGTCCTAAATTCCACTGCTAGCCACTACACATCTTTGCTTATAATCCTTGTGACTTACTGACAATATATACTAGCAATAAATACAGGATACACATATGCCAATAACAGATTGATCGATTGCAATCCTGAACATCAATGGGATGATTCATATAAACAATACCAAGCTAATTTAAACTTCACCCTATTGCACAAGCAAATAGCTATCAGGACTCAGTAGCTAAGTGGATAACGCGATAACGTTTAAAGCGAACGTTACTAGGTTCGAGTCTCAGAGTTATCATTAACTCTCAGATACAAGTACATTCAATTGATGAGTCCCAAAATAGGACGGAACACGCATTCTGGATCCCACTGCTAGATACTATCCATCTTTACTTATAATCCTTGTGACTTACTGACAATACAATTCATACAGAATACACATAAGTCAATAATAGACTGATCAATTGCAGTCTTAAACATCAATGAAAAGATCCATTTAAACACTATCGAATGAATATCAATGAATATACTTTCATTCTGATAATTTATTTTCAATTAAAACGAAACTTAATAGATTTATATTCGATTGGTGTTGTTTTACTTGTATTTTCCCATTAATGTTTTTAGGACTGAAATTGATCAGTCTCTTATTGGCATATGTGCATCCATGTGCGGATCGCCTTGATATAGCCTTAAGTTACAAGCTTTTTAATCAAAGATGAATAATGGCTAGCAGTGGCATCTAGGAATTAATAAATTTATTTTATTGATTTGATATTTTTATGTAATTTTTTTTCTTTTCTTTAGCAATCAATATCAGATTATGGATATTGGCTAGCATTGGAATCCAGGATGCGCGTTTCGTCCTATTTGGGACTCGTCAGTTGGATGTACTAACATCTCAGAGTTGATGTTCACTCTGGAACTCGAACCCAGTACCGTCCGCTTCGAACGTCATCGCGTTATCCACTCAGCTACTGAGTCCTGATGGCCACTTGCTTGTGTAGTGGGGCGAAGCATTATCAGATTAGTATGAAAAACAGCACCTTTTTCTTTCTAAAAAAAAGAAGGTACAGTAAAATGTTAAAATGAAATTTATTTCATCACTTCAATTTTTTAAATTAACAAATAACATTGTAATTCGATAGAACTCCACCTGTAGCTCTTCTAGAATTACTACCAGTCCCATGCTCGGGTAAAGGAGGAGGATTGAACATGGGGTTAGTGACCGCATCCCGAAGAAATCTAACTTGCTAAAAAACAACGTTAAAAACAAAATGCTTATTCGATAGAACACAGTTTATGACGATCAGTGAAATGTAAGATACAAAGTTCATCTACTTAAATGAAGAAGTTAAACAATCACTGTAAACCCTTTACAGTGTGCTTTCATAAAATATGATAACCATGCATTAAATACATTATTTGTAGATTTTATACATGCTTCATAATTATTTCAACTTTGTTGTTATTAAAATTGGTTTCTTTTTCAATTCTCTTCAATTGAATTTTCTCATTCTTCTGATGTTAAACATTCACCTTCCGGTCAGTGTTATATATTACTTATATCTATCAATATAAGTAGCACACACCATAATATAAATGTTTAAGTAGTCACTCCGAGTTCTAAAGGTTTTATGTCTGATCTATGATACATTCTTTGTATTCTATTACTAATGAGTTCCACCTTCAAATGAAATAGCTGTCAAAGGTTTCTCAAGTTTTAATGCTTCGTTTAAACTCTGAATATTTATGTAACTTTCCGATAGAATATGTGTCCGTTGACAAATATTATTTTAAATATTGTAGAAATTTGAAACTTGTTATATCTTGTGGCCTTGCTTCTTATTAATATACAACGTAATGATACCGCCAATTAGAGAACAGTGGCTTATCGATCGGAATAATGACTCATAAAACCCATACGAGTATCCTTCTTCCTGCCTAGACCTGCCTCTTAAGTCCAGAACACCAATCTCAGCCTCTGCAATACGAATCATGTATTTCAAACGTATTGAGTGTATATACAAACCAAATAGATCATATCACACCACAGAATAAAGAACAGCATTTGTACAAGATCTATTCAAAAGTGGCTGTGAATGTGAGAGACTGTAATTAATAGACTGGGCAGAACTCAAGAACGGTAAATCGTCTAACAACAGACTATGGATCAAAATAAAGTTTATGCTAAGGGAAAGATGAATATGCCTCGTTTAGTTGCTTAACAATTATACAATAAAAAATATATGTTAGTCCATAAATGGATCCCAACAGTTACCATTTATTCTTCTTGTTGGGATATAACAAAACTGAAAGTATCAAATAAACATAACTATAGTCAGATTATAGTCGAATAAACAAGATTGAAAAATTCGATACATTTTCATTCATTTTTGTTCTTGAAAATTAAAGTTAAAATGGAAATTTTTTGTGTTTCTACACGGAAATCCTTGTACATATCCTTGTTGTACGAACAATCAGAAAAACACTTATACAGAAAATTTACATGGTACTAGATAAGATTTAAGTGTTTCCCTTTATACACAAAAGAAATGAATGTTACAGAACAAATTCATTTTTTCAGTGTCCTATCAATATGTTATGTGTATTTTTGTATGTGACCATCTACACTCAATAGTCTCTATAACCTTATACTGATAGTCATCATGTGCTCACTAGTGACTGGCTTCAAGAGGTATATCCTGAAGTTCTGGTGAAAAGGTATGACTAGTGGAGTTCAACCGTGTCTGTCGTGAGATAATAACTCACTGAAAACAATGGTGAACAATCACTCAATATCATGAATTGGTTGAAGTTAAACACAAACACCGTTGGATCTTGGCTCAGTGGTCTACGAGTTAAGCATTCACGAGCGAGACTGAAGGTTCTGGGTTCGATTTTTGTGTGTAGGATCAAGAATGCGCACTAATGAGAAGTCCCATATTAGGACGAATCAGTTGTCCAATGCTTCCAGGTTTTCTATGGTGGTCTATCATTCATCCATTCACGAAGTCAATCGAAATTGTTTCATAGTTACGAGTATGTTTTCACATAATTAATTACATATATGTGAGTATCTGATCTTTGCCCAGGAGGGGGTTGGATGGAGAATGCTGGTGAGGGGCCTACTCTCCTTCACGAAGAGTAACAGGCGTAAGTAAGTAAACAAGCAAGAGTATGTGATCTTAACAATGCTCTATAATATATCTGAGAGTAAATACTTTATTATGTTTTAAAATCTGACCTAATATTTTTGAAATTATCAGTACATTGGCAAGACTATAATTTATAGACGAACCAATCAGATTTAAGATAGCAGGTTTAGATTCAGGCGCGAAACTTATCCAATCATTTGGCTAAATACCATTTCGGCATTATAGATTATGTCAGCTTGTGATGAAAACCCTAAATATAATTCCTTTTCCTCAACTAAATTTCCAGGGGGTTGAACTACTACCAGTTGATTCACTTGTTGACTTGGAAAATGCCGAAGACAGTTCTAATTGGTGAAGACGCTGACAAAATGCAGAGTCTTCCGAGCACTCTAAGCAACAATGCAAGCATGTTCGGGATGCAATTTTCGCCCTGGAAATGCAAAATGTTGCTTCAGAATTGGGTTGCATCGACACCCGAACTAATGATAGGGAGTGAAGTAGTTGATCGTGTCGACCGCTTCACATATCTCGGAAGTCTCATCAGCCCTTGTGGTCTGGTGTGTGACGAAATCTCAGCACGGATACAGAAGGCTCGACTAGCTTTTGCCAACTTGCGTCACCTATGACGTAGGTGAAATATCTGTCTACAGACCAAATAACGGAATTACTGTGCAGCGGTTCCTTTCGTCCTACTTTATGTCAGTGAGACATGGCCAGTAAGAGTAGAGGATATTCGTAGGTCACTACTATTTGATCATAGGAGTCTTCGAAACATTGCTCGTATATCCTTGGACCATCGAGTAAGTCATGCAGTTGTTAGGAAACAGGTACTAGGTAAGGATGGCAAATCAATTGATCAAGTGGTGAAACTTCATCAGTTGAGATGGCTGGGACATGTGTTACGTATGCCCAACCACCGACTGCCTCGATGTGCGATGTTTAGTTGTATAGGAGTAGATTGGAAGAAAGCTAGGGGCGGCCGGATTAATATATGACACAAATTCATGAAGTCACTGACAAGTGGACTGAGTCATGTTGGTAGGTGTAGACTACCAGGTTTGGATCCGCGAGATGATAGCAACCGATGGTTAGAGACCTTGAATGACATGGTTCAAAATCGTTTTCAGTGGCGCAGGTGCATCCACTTTTTCTGTTCTTCCAAATTGTAATCTCCTGATTCCTCCTTGTCTCATTTTTTTGTCTTCCCAAATTTATTTCACTGGATTATACTCCTTGAATAACATATTCAAAAGTTAATCTGTCGGATTACTGCTTATACTCTTATTACCTCTACCACCACGGGATTTGAATCGACAACTGCATCTCTATGCTAATGTGGTGTGGCAACTCGAACTGATGTACGTACGTACGAAGCACACAGGTCACAAGTTAAAACAAAAATATACGATAAATTGGTAATATGTAACATGCTCAATGTTAGTTTAACATATAGTTGATGCAATGAAGTAATACATTGGAAATCTGATTTCGTTTTTTCCCATATATTTTAGTTAAAATGAATAATTGATGAATACAAGCGGTAAATTTTATGATAAGCTGGTAGCTTTCCTACAGCATTTAATCTAAATTTGTATTCGTTACCAAGGCTTATCAAAATTTTTAAATGGGACTAATGTACCATGTGAACTTATAAATTAGGTAGTAATATAGAGATCATGAGTGTTATTTGATAGCTATGTAACAATTACTATTGTTTAAGGTATCGATGTATATATGTTTAATACGTCATTGAAATAGATTTCAGGTAATATTTTACTTAATGATTTCTACAATTTGTGAACTACATCTTTTGGAAGATGAAGATTGCGCAATACAATCTAATCATACATGATACACTAATTTAGAACATTTATCTATAAAAGTAAAAGTTCGACTAAAATAGAAATGGGGATTAAGAGGCAATAAACATAGTAAACAAAAACAATTTGAAACCTCATCACGCTAGATAATAAGCTAATATTATAAGCGTAAGCTTAAAGTGAGAACAAATTGTTTATTGTATACATGGAGGGAATTTAAATTTTCATATGGCTAAGGCTTCAATAAACCTTAGTAGTATACATTCTTTTGCACTTTGTTAAAACACTACAAAAGTCGAGTTAAGATCAATCTCTAACCTATTTCAACTATTTGTTTGTGTGGTGTTTGAATGAACTAATGATACCTTTGTACTTGTTCCAAGCATTCAACAAGTACATTCGTTTGTGGTTATCTAGTACTTCTTGATTCGATTACGTTATTTCTGGGATTCTTAGTTCAGATTTTGATGTTTTTGAGGATAACTTTGAAAGGTTCGAAATTTGGGCTATGACCAAAGAAGATGATGAGGATGTTAATATTGTGGCACATTTCCTCAATTTCATCGAGAAAGAAGGATATAGCTTATTAAAAACTCTGGCTTTACCAGAAAAGCCCATTTCGCTTTCTTACACAATTCTCAAGGATCTACTGCTAGACTATGTTAAGTATACAAATTTCGAATGTGGTAAAGGAGGAAGATTTCGTAAAATGATTCGTGAGGATATAAAAAATTCTACTGCATTACGTCATCCCAACCTAGTGCACACTCAAGGTTATGCAGATAATTCATTGAGGAGTTGTGATGTAGTTCACGAAGATGAGCACAAGTTTGGTCAATGCTTGTCATGTGGCAGGTTTCACTCTTTTAGTTCATGTAATTTTCGTAATTCTGAGTGCTTTAAATGTGGTGATATTGAACATGTTCAGTCAGTTTGTCATACTACTGTTCATCTTACTGCAACTAATATTAAGTCTTGTAATTCTGATTCTACTGAGTCGAGTATTCATGATGATCATTTATCTTTATCAACGATTTCAAAAGACAGTGTAGAGTCATATAGCAGTTCAGAGTTAAGTGAAACTCAGAATCCTTACGAGACAACAGTTTCTAATCAATCAACTTATCAGATTTCTCATGTTATTGTACCAGATATGGTTTTTCCTAATGACTCAGTTCGTTTGTGGTTATCTATTACTTCTTGATCCGATTATGTTATTTCAAGGATTCATAGTTTATACTATAATTTAAATACTTCTAATTATCACAGTTTGTCGACAGAAGGTGATAGATTTCCATCTTGTTTAAATGTATCCATATAACAAGACACTTTAAACTTAGTGAATTTTATCAATCAGAAAACTAACATTAATAAACCTAATTATGTTTAATTGAATCATCTACTTTCCCTTCATGTAACCAAAAGTCATTAAACGTGAATATTATGTTTATGAAATAAAACTAAATTTATATTTAATACAAAATTAAATTATTTTTTTTGAAAAAATACTTTAACCAGTGGAACAAACAATTTTATAAACACTTTTATAATTATGATTCGTTAACTGTAAAGTCGATATTCAATATGGGGTTGTGGAGATAATTATGTTCTTGATTGAGATCATGAACTGATTAATGTTAGACTAACATTGAAAACCTGGAAGCATTGAACGACCGTTTCGACTCCTCAGAAGTGTATATCCATGATCCCGTTCTCTGGATTCAAACCTAGGTGCTTTGGTCTCGCTCGTGAACGCTTAACCTCTAGACTAATGATCTCGCATCCAACAGTGTTGATGTCTAACCTTAACCAATCCACGAAATCGCGCAATCATACTGTAATGTAAATCTATAAATTTCAGCATTCTTCATAACCATGTGAATATTTTCAACACCTTGTGGGTGTTTGAATACAAATGATAACTCATAGATTTTTAGTAACAAACTCTGTTCAAGTGAGTCTAATCACATCAGGCAAGAAGTATAAATAATCTCTAACAGTGGTTGATTGTCGAGAAGTATTTTTGACTGATCTAAATCAGAGATGTAAACCAATGAATGCCACTTCAGTAACCTTGAGATTAAGCTATCCTCGTGAGGCTTTAAAGTCTTGCATTCAAACTGTAGTGGAGTCTGTGGTGTACATTATTCAAAAGTACCGCACCATAAGGAAACGATTTCTTATTACTTTCTAGTATTCAGTCCTTTCTTATCTAATCTAAGTCTGTGTCGTTCATCTACAAAATTCAAATGGTAACATAACCTTCATTGCTAAAAATTGTGTATTGTTTTTTTAAAATATTTGGATGCTCTTTGTATAAATTGATCATTGAATATTGTCAGTTAACTAAATAAACAAGTAATTAGTCACTTTTCAGTGATCAATGAACGTAGTTATATCGGTCTTACAGGACAAAGACTGCCATTTTGGCTAACTGACATCAGTTCAGACTGTAAAGCTGAGTGGAACAGGTTCTAATCGTACAAGATGGATCTATCATGACGATAATTTAAGTCCTCTTTTTATTTTTAGTGTAGACCTGAGTTCAGGGTCTTTAGCAACTATCTTTAATTAATCAAATAACTTCTGTACAGTTAGGAAAATTAATGTGAAAAATAACACTCTGAAATCTTCTTTATCAAGAACATTCATTGAAAAATCAATACAGTAAGACATTCATTTCATGTAACACTGAAAACTTTGTCCAGGAGACTACGTTGTCTCCAACGACACTCAGAGAAACATCTATAACTTTTACTCCACTCTTTCAAAAACCTAATAAGTACCACTCTAAGCAACAATGCAAGCATGTTCGGGATGCAATTTTCGCCCTGGAAATGCAAAATGTTGCTTCAGAATTGGGTTGCATCGACACCCGAACTAATGATAGGGAGTGAAGTAGTTGATCGTGTCGACCGCTTCACATATCTCGGAAGTCTCATCAGCCCTTGTGGTCTGGTGTGTGACGAAATCTCAGCACGGATACAGAAGGCTCGACTAGCTTTTGCCAACTTGCGTCACCTATGACGTAGGTGAAATATCTGTCTACAGACCAAATAACGGAATTACTGTGCAGCGGTTCCTTTCGTCCTACTTTATGTCAGTGAGACATGGCCAGTAAGAGTAGAGGATATTCGTAGGTCACTACTATTTGATCATAGGAGTCTTCGAAACATTGCTCGTATATCCTTGGACCATCGAGTAAGTCATGCAGTTGTTAGGAAACAGGTACTAGGTAAGGATGGCAAATCAATTGATCAAGTGGTGAAACTTCATCAGTTGAGATGGCTGGGACATGTGTTACGTATGCCCAACCACCGACTGCCTCGATGTGCGATGTTTAGTTGTATAGGAGTAGATTGGAAGAAAGCTAGGGGCGGCCGGATTAATATATGACACAAATTCATGAAGTCACTGACAAGTGGACTGAGTCATGTTGGTAGGTGTAGACTACCAGGTTTGGATCCGCGAGATGATAGCAACCGATGGTTAGAGACCTTGAATGACATGGTTCAAAATCGTTTTCAGTGGCGCAGGTGCATCCACTTTTTCTGTTCTTCCAAATTGTAATCTCCTGATTCCTCCTTGTCTCATTTTTTTGTCTTCCCAAATTTATTTCACTGGATTATACTCCTTGAATAACATATTCAAAAGTTAATCTGTCGGATTACTGCTTATACTCTTATTACCTCTACCACCACGGGATTTGAATCGACAACTGCATCTCTATGCTAATGTGGTGTGGCAACTCGAACTGATGTACGTACATACAAAGTTCTACGTTGTTACTGACTGACAGACTGACTGAATAAGGATTACTTACTATATAATCTAAGTTTTAACAAACATTCCATTCATAATTATTTTAATACACATTCGACATTGTGTAAAATAAATAAACACACATTAGACATTTTAAAATAAATAGTTACTCACTTGAAAATTATTTTCTATACCGATATGTTTCACTGAAATCCATAAACCATTTGTTCTATACAACTTGGACTATTTCAACAATTCACAAACGATGCAATTATGTCATACAAGACGAACTAAATTTTAGTCCCTTACCAATAATTATGTAAACGATGCTATCTAGTATCACAAACTACTTTTCAATTAATCTAAGCTCTGACGAAATTTACTGAAATGATAATCACTCAATAAAAATCCCATCATTTTGTATCATCCTTGATGTAATTCCCTTATATTATCAGTTGTATATTGACAAAGGCAATCTTCACTAATGGCAAAGTAACATCTTATATAAATAAATAGAAAACAACTAGACAGAAGTCTACGAATTAAATGTTAAAAATTAAAATACAAATTGTCATTTGCCTTGTCTAACATGACAGCTAATTAATCAATGAAAAAGAAAAAAAAAGGAAAAAAGGAAAAAGAGAAAACAGAAAAAAAGAAAAAAGAAAGACTGTAAAACCTTTCGAATGTCACTCTATTCTTACCATGGATTTTTTTTCCTGTTTCATCTTTCATATCAACAAAAATTAATTTAAGTGTAATGTAAATGACAAATGAGTTTAGATATTGTTTATTCAATTTTTATAAAACAAGAAAAGAATTAGTGATGTATATGTTTCATAGGTTAAATGTATACTTATTCATCATGTATTTAACTATGAAATAACAAAAAACAAAACTAATTTACTTTCATAGTGTCAGTTAGTCAGTCAGTCGATAACAACGTAGAACTTCGTATGCACGTACATCAGTTCGATTTGCCATACCACATTAGCACAGAGATGCAGTTGTCGATTCAAATCTCATAGTGGTAGAGGTATTAAGAGTTTAAGCAGTAATCGGAACGTTCAGGGTTTGAATATGTTATTCAAGGAGTATAATCCAGTGAAATAAATTTGGAAAGAGAAAAAAGAAACGGACATGAAGAATTCAGAAGATTAGAATTTGGGAGAACACAAAGAGTGGATGCACCTGCGTCACTGCAACCGATTTTGAGCCATGTCATTTAGGGTCTCTAAACATCGAATGTTATCTTTCATAGTGATAGTTTGTTTGATTTTTTATTTCAAGTTGTTTTTTTTTTATTAAACTACTCACTGGTGATTAGCCTTAATTTGTGACTCTTGGAGTTCTAGTAAGAAACTGTGATCAATGCAATACAAGCGGTGTAGGGTGGAGATAGTTATCTATCTCCGATAATCGATGAAGAGTTGTGCAAGATCATGGATTGATTAAAGTTAAACATTAACATCGTTAGATACCGGTTTAGTGGTCTAGAGGATGAGCGTTCACGTGTAAGACTGAACTTCCTGGGTTTGAGTCTGAAGTGCGGGATCGTGGATACCACCTGCCGAATAATTCCATGTTAGGACAAAACTGGTGTTTAGTATTCCCAGGTTCTCAGTGGTGATCTAGCTTAGATCAACTTGTAATTCAACTGTGAAAATACTAAAATCTCCAAAAATTCCTCATAGTGAAAACTCAAATAGTAGAATACCTTTACAATGAAAAGTTATTGTTAGGTTTGAAGCTATCACGAGTTCACTTAGTCGGCGAGCGAGAACAAGACTCGCTGACCAAAGACCAGTAAGCTAGCTATTGATGTGTCCCAGCCCCGCTAACTAGAGGAAGAAGTCCAATCTTGAAATGGGAAGTATATTCTGCAAAACAGCGAGAAACGAGCGATAACAACAAACACAATTCAAAACTTATATATACAGTGCAAAATCGTCCTTCGGAAGAGTTACCAAATAGTATACTAAAAGACGCAACGGACCAACGGTATTTAAGATATTTCTCAGTGGGAGACACGATATGAAGGTGACAAGAGCGCCTTCGGCGCGAAGACAAAGAAATTCAAATTTTATAAATAAATTACAAAATTAGGTCCTTTCCCAAGTGAGTTCTGGGGATCTAACGTCCCCAACAGTTATCATTCTTTCTACGGTGATCTTCGCGATAAAATTAACAAAAGCCTTAGCATTTTCAGCTTTGTTGACAAATTTTCATATTACTCGACATAGATAAATACGTAAAGAAGGCTATCATTGATTTCCCTCCATCTTAGATTATTTTTCATTTAGTTATAGATTGTCTAATATGTACAAAAATCATCATTTTGTGTCAATTTTTCAGTCAGAATACGGTGGTGTTAATATAAAAATCAGATTTATTATTTATATGGGTAACTGTATATTTATGCTATGAAATTGGATTTATTTAGTAATGATAAACTACTTATTATTCCAGGTATATAAATATATTTAATAATTTTCTAGAATGCGTTTTGTGGAGATTTTAGTAATTTGAATAGTTGAAACCATGAGTCAATTGAAGCTAGACCACCATGGAAAACCTGGAAGCACTGGAAGACCGTTTATTCCTGGTACGGGTCTCCTCATCAGTGCGCATCCATGATCCCGCCCCCCGTGTGGGGTTTAACCGGGTCTGTTGTGAGATGATAACTGACTTAAGACAATGGTGGTAGGTGGCGCAATTTCGTGGATTGGTTGAAGTTAGACATTAACACGGTTGATTCCGGATCAGTCGCGTAGAGGTTAAGCATTCGCGCGCAAATCTGATAGGTGGTGAGTTCAAATCTCGCGGGGGTCGGGATCACTGCTGAGTAGTCTTGCAATAGGACGAAACGGCCGTCCAGTGCTTCAAGGTTTTCCATGATCGTCTAGCTTTAATTAACTCATGATTTGAACTTGTAGCGGTAAATAAATCCCCAAAATAAATAGCTCTGTAAGTTTTCGACATTGGTTGCTGACCACATAAGTTCTAATGAACTCACCTAGCTGAAGGCGCTCGATCATGCATTCGCACCAGTTCACGAGTGGGAACGCCGTGCTCAATAACCCCTGCAATCGCTAGCCAGATTAGATCAGTCGATCTACGATACATTGATAGCTTAGCAAATATATCTTCGGACCTTCTTGCTTCTGTCTTTTGATTTCACTTAGTGGGTACGATTCATATTAGAATGTGTTACTGGTTAAAGCGTTGTCAAACTCCGAATACCTGTGGCATCTTCAAACTATTAAAATTACTAAAATCTCCACAAAACCCCTTGTGGTCATCCAATTAGCCAAAAAAAGACTAGATAAATTAATATCTTACACTAATACAACAAAGTTCTCACCTATATAACACTATTTCATAAACTTTTCTGGTGTTACAATGGGAAAATAAGAACATCAGTCATCATCCTATATTATTTTATGACTGTCTCACTCCATACCTCTCCCATTCACCCTCTCTCTCTCACCCTCTTTCTCTTTCTCTAAATATATATACTAATAAATGTTATATACCTAATGTTGTTTGAAATTTATACAGCACGATAGATTATTATCCAACTAACATTTCATGTTGATGTTTTTCAATTGTTCCAGTTTCATCTTAATTAATAATAAAATTAGAATTTTGTTTTTCTAAAATATCAAAGTAATATCTAATCTATTGAAGTAGTAACATGAATCTTTGATGAAAAATTAAATCATTCAAAGTAAATAATAAACAATGAACATCTGTCTGGAAAAATTGGGAATTTGTTTGTTTGTTTGTTTTCATTTCACCATAAATCATGATGATGACGATGAAAAAGAAGAAGAGGAGGAATAAGTAAAAGAAGAAGAAGAAGAATAGGGAAAGGAACAAGAAGAAGGGAAAGAAGAAGAGGAAGAAGAAGGAGGAGAAGAAAAGGAACAAGAAGAGGAGGAAGACGTAGAAGAAGAAGAAATGGAACAAAAAGACGAGGGAAAGGAAGAAGAAGAAAGAGAACAGGAAGAGGAGGAAGAGGAATAAGAGGAAAAGAAACAGGAAGAAGAGGAAGAGAAGGAGGGAGAAGAAGAAAAGGGAGAAGAAGAAGAAGAAGAAGAAGAAGAAGAAAAGGAAGGAGAAGGAGAGAAAGAAGAAGTTCAAATGCTCATGGTTTAATTGCACTAAACTCAAAATATATAAATAATTAATTAACTTTTTTTATAAAAGACAAAATTTATGAAATTATATTTTATACTACTATTCATAAATGTTTTACTTAATTTATTAATTTGTTACATTTTATGGAGGTAATTTCTGTCACAAATTCAAATGTATCATCCAAGTATGAGACATATTGGTAATATATACAAACATACTGATAAAGATGTAAGATATTGATTAGAGGTAGTAGATAAGAAACCATATGCGTTAGTTTCGTGTTATTTGGCATTTATCTGTAAGTTATCCCTGTGATCTTGAAGAAATTAATGCTTTCTAAAAGATTTAGTAACCTGTCACTTACGTTTAAAGTCAGACATGTTACCATTGAGCTATTTGAGCAGTAAATTAACTTAGGTAGAACTAATATGTATTTACAATTGATTGATCGTTGAATGGTAACCAATGTGATTTACATCAATCTAATTATAATGCTGATCAAATTATGTTGATCTATTTGTTAAATAACAGGTTCAGGGTATTCTTTTAACTACGTTCAACTGTCAATTTATATTTTAACATATTGCATGTGATATTGAGTTGCTAAGATTAATGGCCACATTGCAAATTTATTAATAAAATTAGAACAGCAATAAGAAGGACTTAATATACATGACATTGGTCACTACTCAATGATCAGTCAATTGTGAATAGTTGTGGAGGATTTAACCCAAAATGTTTAAGTTAGTGCAGAGAACTCATAATTTTCAAACTATTGAGTTCTAATCCAATGATCTACATTTCAAGCAATTAAAGATACAAGGGAATTTTTATTGATTGTTTATATTTTTGTCATTTTTTGAAATATACTTACTTTATCCACTTTTTTCCCAAAAATCTTAAAATTGTAAACTTTCTGGAGTAAACTTTATCTATGGATAGTGGCTAGCAGTGGTATTCAGGACGCGCGTTTCTTCCTGTTTGGGACTCGTCAGCTGGATGTACCTGCATCCCAGAGTTGATGTTCACTCCTGGACTGATGAGTCCCAAATAGGAAGAAACGCGCGTCCTGAATTCCACTGCTAGCCACTATCCATCTTTGCTTAAAAAAGCTTTTGAATTAAGACTATATCGAGGCATCCGCACAGGATGCACATATGACAACATGTGACTGATCATTTGCAGTCTTAAATAACAATAGGAAGATGCAAGTAAAACAATACAAAGTGAATGTAACTGCTCATATTTTTAGATTTCTAGTGATCAAATGTATTTTTTCAAAAAATACCAGAAATATAAATGAAATTAATGTTGACGGTCTATTGGTATAGTTGCTGAGTCAGAAATGTTTTCTTATTTAACATATACCCAATTCTTATTACTAACTAGCCTATTGCATAGTAACTGAAAATCGATTAACTTCATATTATACACATCATCAATTGATTTTGCTAAACGGCCACTGAATACCAGGAAAAACTCGACGGGTGTTCTGGTTTTGTATGAGTCTCCTCATAGAGTAATACTTAAGACCCTACTATTCATGAACTTTGGGTCTCGTAGCAAGCGTTTAAAAGTCTCCACAAACCGATAATTGTGTTATGGTCACAAATGGCTCATTTTTATGGGTACTTTCGGAATTCTGTTGAAAAACCTTGACCAGTGCATTTGAAGCAGTTTAAGTGTCAGACAGTTACAGTCAAATCGCACTTCCTGGATTCCATTGCTAACCATCATCCATCTTTGCTTATAATACTTGTGACTTAAGGCAATACTGATGTAATCCGTACAAAGTGCACATATGTCAATAAGAGACTGATCAATTGTAGTCTTAAACATCAATGGGTGGATTCAAACAACAATACAAAATGATCTAATAACATAATAATAATAACGATATTAAAAATATGAATAGTTTCAGGTTATATTCGTCCAAGTTGTGAATTTATCAAGGTAGTGATAACCTGATTACTGATTACCGAACACATAAATCAGGCTTGATTTTTTTAACAGATACTGCTCCGGTACACTAAGGAGACTCTGTATTTTAAGTCTGTTGATAATTTTGAAGCATTGGGGGATGTCAATAAAGTTCCCGGTATAAACTAAATACCAAGCTATTACATGATTTAGAGCACTTGAGCTTTTTATTCTCGAATTCTTCGGAATGTTCTCAGAAATGTGAACTTATAAATTCTAAGTCTTTGGCTTTTAAATTTATATCTGGATCCTATCTTCCATTTACCAAATAATGTACACTATCCATGAAATTCGAATGTAGAAAAAGTTCCAAACATCAAAAGTTCAATAGAAAGTAATCCAAACAAACTTTCAGCATGGGTTTTGTGGAGATTTTTAGAAATTTCACTGGTTGAAATCATGAGTTAGTTGAATCTAGACCACCATAGAAAACCTCGAAGCACTGGACGGCCATTTCGTCCTGGTATGAGACTCCTCAGCAGTGCGCATCCACGATCCCGCACCCCGCCGGATTCGAACCCAGGACCTACTGGTTTCGCTCGCGGGCACTTAACCATTAGACCACTGAGCCGGTATTCATTGGCGTTAATGTCTAACTTCAACCAATCCACGAAGTCGCGCCACCGTACACCGTTGTCTTCAGTGAGTTCTTATCTCACAACAGACCTAGTTGAACTCCACTGGTAACCACTTCTCACTAGAACTCCAGGAGTGTCTCCTGAAGTCAGTCACTAGTGAGCAGGTGATTATTATTATCAGATTGGTTGAAGTTAGACGTTAACACCGTTGGATGCCGGCTCAGTGGCCTAATGGTTAAGTGCCCGCGAGCGAAACCAGTAGGTCCTGGGTTCGAATCCGGCGGGGTGCGCGGATCGTGGATGCGCACTGCTGAGGAGTCTCATACCAGGACGAAACGGCCGTCCAGTGCTTCGAGGTTTTCTATGGTGGTCTAGATTCAAATAACTCATTATTCCAACCAGTGAAACTTTCAGTAATTGTATGTTAAAAGATCTTGGATCTACTATACATAAATTACTGTAAGTTTTAAAATGAAACCAAAAAAACCCACATTGAATTCATGAATTATTGGCTAATTATATATGTCAATCAAAATTGGTATCAAATTTGGTATTTTCACATTGAACTATTAAGAAAATGTAAGTGAAATAAGGAGGATTTTAGAAACTTTTGTTGGCGAGACACTAATGTATGGACGACATTTGAACGAATCTTAAGTAACCTTGAGAACTATTAGCCAATCAGCAGACAGTCAGTATAGAGTAAAAATGTTATACGAAACCAAGGAAATAAAGTGTATACACTCCTTATACACGGTTCAAAAACTTGTCAAGGTTAGAAAGAGGTTCAGAGGTCTTAAAATCGTAATGCATACAGTAGAGGAAATCATTCATACGGCTACAGAGTAGTCGGCCTCTGGAACCATGATAAAGTCTCAAAAACTCTTTCAGCCTTGACCACATAGTTTCAATATTGTTTATGTGCACTCCGGTTGTTGAGTACACAAAATGCCATTTATGGATAACGACACGATGCACATAACCAAACCTATGTAGGACTTTGTATATGTTGTAGTACCTGACTGCACCCAGTGTTACTAGTGCTTTTACTATCCAGTTCGTAATAATTGTTGTAATTTGCCTTAGTTAGGAATTATATAGAGAGTTTTCATCACGAACTGACATCAGCTATAATGCCAGAAATTTATTTAGCCAAATGGATGAAAGGCTTTCACGTTAAAATCCGAGATCGATTATCTTATACCTGATTGATTCGTCTACAAATTATAGTCTTGCCGTTTTATTTGTTATAGCCCCTCAATTATCACGTTTTGTACAAAATTCCCTGTGAACCGATCGTACGTTAGCATTAAGCACTGAAGTTGGCGCCGTAACCTTGAAATCTCTAAAACGCCTCTGATTGGCTCGTCCATAAATTAGAGTCTCGTCCTTTTGTTTATTCTAATCAGTAAAATTTTAACTTATAAATTCATTCAATATAGAAAGTATTTGAACTGTTTTTTTCAATATTTTAATTGTTCTATGTTTGATTCAATAGGGTTTTATATGATTCTCAATTACTTGTACATGTAATGAACGTTTATAGACATAGTTGTTTTACTATTTCAGGTTACATATTAGTGTAGGAATGTGTGAATCGATATTCTTTAAGTATTTCATTTATGCCAAATCAAGTTATTTATTTCAAACAATTATGATAAGAAATTTCAATAGTTGAGATCATGAATTGATTGAAGCTAGATCATCATAGAAAACCTAGAAGAACTGGATGAACGTTTTGTCCCATTGTAAGACTCCTCAACAGTGCACATCTATGATCCCGACTCTCAAGATTTGAACCCAGGACTTATCAGTCATAAAAATAACAGAATATAGTGTTGGTTGCTATGTTAAGCCCGTATATAACTTATTCTAGCTTCTGGACAGGTCAATTTATCATTTCTTCTTGAGTCGGGTTTTGACCTTGTTAATTATTATTCACTTATCAAACTTGGCTGTTTTTATATGAGCGCATATGTGTGTACACTTCCTTTCCTATTTATCACATGTCTCTAACGTATTTTTATCTGACTATGAATATTGCTTAACGCCTAATTAAGTGGAGTTGGATGACACGCCTCCTCCACTGCTCATCATTTCGTTTCGCTTCGTTCCTTTGATCGCTTGAGTGGATCAATGGTAGTACAAAATGTTTGTATTCGAAATTTATCTTCGTATTTGACTTATTTGATTCCGTTATACACTAACGAGATTTAGATCGGTTATTAAATACGAGGGTAGGCGACATATATATTTCAATAACAATCATTCATACGATTTCATTGGAGTCAGATCCCGGGCCACTAAAAGAATTCTATATTTCTCTAGAAACATTTTACGGACTAAATTTTATTCAATTCAATTAGCACTACACAGTTTGTGGAAACTTTGTGGTTCAAATCATAGACTGATCTTAGTTAACTAAGTATTTAAGAAATAAACGGCAATCGGTAGCCATTTTTACGTATTATAGGCTTTAGTGGCCCGGAAGCTGACTCCAGTGAAATCGTTTCTGATTCCTGTTGCGATATATATATATATATATATATATATATATATATATATATCGTCAATCCTCGTATATAATTATCGACTTGGATTGCGTTAGTTAATAACGCAATTAAATAAGTCGAATACGAGAATGGATTTTGAATATGTATATTTCATGCACTTATTGATTTGAACAGGCAATTGGGGAATGAAGCTATAAGAAGAGTTCGAAGCAAAATGATGCTCAGTGGAGAAGGCATGTGAACCAACTTCATTTAGCCAAACGTTAATCAATATTTATAGTCACACAAAATTAAGTTATAGACATGTGATGAATAGGATAAAAAATTCATATACATACGGTTACATAGGAACAGTCAAGGTTGATAAGCGAATAATTAACAAGGTCAAAACCTGACCTACCCAAAAGCTAGAATAAGGTATATGAGCTTAACATAATAACCGACACTGCGAGATTCAAACTAAAGTTTTGACTGAATAATAGCTGTCTAGGTGGGTTAGATACCCGCTCTTGCCCGGTTAAAACCAAAACGAAGTGCCTGGGTAAAATGACGGTTCTAAAATTCATTATAAATTTAAATGTACATTGTTACTTAAACAAATATGACCGCCAGTTATTCAACCAATAATTGTTCAATTAATCAAATCAATCGCAACAAATAAATGCATAGACCATGCACAGATTTGTACAAAAGATAATATTTGATTGCTTTATAACAATTCCAATTCTGGAAGAGTGCTTCAATTCACAATTTAAAATGCACAATTCCAGTCAATAAGAACAACACAATCAAAAGGAGGGAAAAACCAATATGGTTGCCGCCAAGGCTAAGTATCAAGTAAAACAACATAAATGCAGTTCAAGAAGAAACATGGAAACTTAGTGAAGGCGTAAGAAAAATAAAAACTATAATAAAGTACAAATATTGCCAACTCATATGAAATCAAAAAGACTAACAAAATGTACAACTAAAGGAATCAATAGGAACAAACTGCAAGTGTATACATAAAGGGATTTTCACACAAAAAGCATTCAAAATGGATTTTACAGACACTACAAAGTTTTCTCAATAGTTTCCATCCATAACTCTCAGTGGATCAAACTCAAGACCTTCAAGTCTCTCTTATCCTTTAAACCACTGAATCAGCATTCATTAGTATAGATTTTTAATTTTAGTTAATTCATAATCTCGAATGGGTATCTTCTAATATCATTAGGTATATAACCGCGTCAAACGTAACATGAGTAAACTCATAGAAATGTAGTACAAATGGTTATTTATCATAACAATGTCATAACTGTCAATTATATAAAGTGTGTTATTTATCGATTTTCAAAAATGATTCTCCTGATTTCACGTTGTGAATTTTATTATTAAAGGGGAAAGAAATTGAAAGCTTATGTTTTTATTTAAGCTAATAATCTCATTATCTAAGTCCCCAAAAAACAAGTAAATGTTTGTCTTTACTGGGTTGTAGCGATTGTCAAGTTTTGATTGAGACGACGAATCGATCAATGTTAGATCACTAATGAAAACCTGGAAGCACAAGATGGTCGTTTGCTCCTAGTATGGGATCTCTCAGAAATGTTCATCCACGATCCCTCACGTAGGATTTGAACCCATGATCTTCGGTCTCACTCTGAACTTGACTCTATACAAAGCCATTTTACCAATACCATTTTACCGCCTGTTCGGGTTTTGATCTCCCCCGTTGTTGGGATGGCTTTCGAGAAGCACAATGGAAAGAAACTCTAAAGAAGATGAATAGTTTCCAGCTAATCACAGTCTGATGAGGTTTCCTAGAATGTTAAAATGGCAAGCTACGATTAAACGGCACGATAACTTGCCTCCTTGCAGACTAGCTGAATTATAATGTTTTTATAAGCAAAGCTAATAACTATAAATACACGTGTCATTCTGTACATTTTTCGTTCTTCTCCGATTATCACTTCTCCTGCTTTTTCAGCCCTCTGATTTACGACTGTTGGGTTCTATGAATTAGAATGCCGCAAGTTGTATATCATATTCTGTATTCATCACGTAGAGGACGTAATAGTTAAGTATTACAAGTTAATCAATCCTTTTTTATTATTTATACATCCTGAGAGGATTGTCTGGATATTATCATTTAGTCACAAGTTTTTATTAAAATTGTTTAGTGACTAATAAACACTAATCATTTGCGTTCTCCAACATCAAGTATAGAAAAAAACAAACCCATACAAGTAATTTCACAGATTTAAATCACGAGTCAATTGAAGCTAGGCCACCATGGAAAACCTGGAAGCACTGGACGGTCGTCTCGTCCTACTATGGGACTCCTCAGAAGTGCACATCCACGATCCCGCACCCCACGAGATTCCAACTCAGGACCTTTCAGTCTTGCGCCGAGCGCTTAAACAACTAGACTACTGATCCGGCATCTACTAGTGTTAATGTCTAACATCAGCTAATCCACGAAGTTTCGCTACCGTATACCATTGTCTTCAGTGAGTTGATATCTCACAAAGACCTGGTTGAACTCCACGACTTCTCACTAGAACTCCAGGAGTATCTCTTGAAGTCAGTCAGTAGTGATCAGATGATTATTATCAGAAGAGGTTTTGTGGAGATTTTAGAAATTTCACAGAATCTCGCGGGGTGCGGGATCGTGGGATCGCACTGCTGAGGAGTCCCATAGTAGGACGAAACGGCCGTCCAGTGCTTACAGGTTTTCCATGGTGGCCTAGCTTCAATTGACTCGTGATTTAAATCTGTGAAATTTCTAAAATCTTCACAAACCACTTCTGATCATACAAGTAAGAGTCAGTTGAAGCTAGACCATCATGGAAAACCTGGAAGCACTGGACGGTCATTTTGTCCTATTGTGGGACTCGTCAGCAGTGCACAGCCACGACTCATGATCTTAACCATTGAAATATATATATATCATGCTCTATTAAATTATGGATCCAAGAGTGAATGTAGTTTGCGAACAAAAGTTTTTTTTAATTTTTTTATAGCACAAATTACCATAGAAAAAGTAACACTTAGGAACTATTGATAATTGAAGAGTAATAAATTATCAGAAAACATTTATTTTCATTATTACAGTGTAAATCTTAGATTCTCCTTAAATAACCTAGATATTAAGTTTTAAACACTCTAACCATAGTTGTTATGACTTTAAGTTGCGGTCGATTTTTACCCTGTGTTATCGATCGATTACAGTGACACGTAAACACGTACGGACGACCTAGAGTCTCGATTGGTCCCACTTCCCTGTCTAGCCCAGTCAGTTGAGCCCAGAACACAAGTCACAACCTCTGAGATATGAATCATTATATTTCAAGCATACTTTGTTTATATACCAATCAAGCATACCACATCGTACCATAAAAATAGAAAACAACATTTTGTACAATATTCAACAAGTGAACAGATATCGACCAATAGGAAATGTCCATCTAAAGTCCAAGGACACCATTGGACTTAACATGATAATTATTGGTCTATTCCTCCGCATCCACAACAATAGTACACTAAGCCTACAAAATACAGATATTAAGAGAAGTACAAAGTAATTCATAGAATTTCAACAATTGATTCATGACATCCCCTGTTTTGGGTTTATATTCTATACAAAATAATACAGATACTTGTTAAACTTATGTCATATTCTAAGTGAACAAAAATGATATTGATGCATATTATAAAATAAATCATTGATTAAATAAACATCTAGTTAACAAATGCCTAGAACTCAACCATTACTTCAATAAGGTATCTTTACCAAGGGGTTTGATTTGATAACTTTGAATAAATTGAGTATTTTGGGTACATTGTTATAAATAAATAAATAATATATTTGTAATATCACAATGTGTAGAAAAATTAAATTTTCTGACGTTCTGTGTCTTAGTGTAAGTCACTTCTTCAGAGAATAAGTAACTTCAATAAGTTTATTCTGCCTAATCAAGCAGTATTATGCAGAGTTCAAGTGAATTTTTTCAGATTGACAAAATTTTGTTCCATTTCTATTGAACATGAACTGATTTCTATCATTATCGAGCTGTATCTGGTCATATACTGTAATCTTTTAGTGTATGAATCTAATTATTACTTACGTTTACTTACGCCTGTTACTCCTGGTGAAGGAGAATACGCCGCTCACC
The DNA here is from genome assembly GCF_000699445.3 of Schistosoma haematobium. Classification (NCBI taxonomy): domain Eukaryota; kingdom Metazoa; phylum Platyhelminthes; class Trematoda; order Strigeidida; family Schistosomatidae; genus Schistosoma; species Schistosoma haematobium. The sequence goes on from NC_067200.1 coordinate 14,028,064, forward strand.
AGCATTCTCCATCCAACCCTGTCCTCGACAATCATTTCCAGCTCCTACCAGTTCTTATTCATCCTTTACATATCTGCTTCTATTTCTCGACGTAATGTGTTCTTTGGACTTCCACTTTTACACTTCCCTTCAGCATTACAAGATAGGGCTTGTCTCGTGATGCAGTTTGATGATTTGTATGATGTATGTCCTATCCATTTCCATCGTCTTTTCTTAATTTCCCCTTTAGCTGGAAGTTGGTTTGTCCTTACCCACAGAAGGCTGTTTCTCATGGTATCCGGTCAATGTATGTTGAGTATCTTGCGTAGACAACTATTCATAAATACTTGTACCTTCTTCATGATGGTTGTAGTAGTTTTCGAAATTTCAGCTCCATACAGTAGAACTGATTGTCTTGACGTTGGTATTGAAGATTCTGATTTTGATATTGGTTTGACATTTGCTTTGAGTTCCATATGTTCTTCAATTGAAGGAATGCGTCACTTGCTTTGCCAATTCTCGACTTCACGTCTGCATCTGAACCACCTTGTTCATCGATGATGCTTCCCAGGTATGTGAAGGATTCTACATATTCCAGAGTTTCGCCATCAAGTGTGATTGGATTGCTGTTCTGCGTGTTGTGTTTGAGGACCTTGGTTTTCACCTTGTGTATGTTAAGGCCTACTGATGCAGAGACTGCTGCTTCACTGACTGTCTTTATCTGCATTTGTTGGTGTGTATGCGATTAGAGGGCTATATATCAAATTATAAGGGTCAATTATTATTAGCCTACAAATGATAAGATAAATCATAGTACAAAATAGGTAAAAAGATTCGTAAAATAAATCACAAGATACTATTCAACATATGTTCACTAGTGACTAGCTTCAAGAGGTATATCCTGAAGTTCTAATGAGAAGCCGTGACCAGTGAAGTTCAACCGGGTCTCTTGTGAGATAGTGTAGTGTTAGTCATTAGTTTTAGCCCATAATATATCTTATTCTAGTTTCCGGACATTCCATTCTATTCATTCTACTTGAGTCATGTTTTGACCTTGTTAATTATTTGCTTATTAGCCTTGACTGTTTTCATATGAGCGTATATGTGTGGACACTTCATGTCCCATGACTCATCACATGTCTGTAGTTTATTTTGTCTGCCTATAAATATTGAGTAATGCCCGGCTTGAAATGGAGTTGGCTTCCCAGCCATCTTCCATACGTGTCATTTTGCTTTGCTATGTTTCATTCGCTTCATGTACGAAATATATGTATTCTCAAGTCAATTCTCGTTATTCGACTTATTTAATTCCGTTATTGGATAACGCGATTTAAGTCGACGATGATATACGAGAAAAGGCGATAACAAACATCCATACAATCAAAAATGGGAGTCAGATTCACGGGCCACTAAAATGGTGAGCCCTTCAACGAACATCTTACGATCTAAATGAGGACAAAGTAAATTACGGGCCGCCACTAAATTGGTGAGCCCGACGTGATTCGAACACGCAGCCTTCTCATCACGTCGGGCTCACCAATTTAGTGGCGGCCCGTAATTTACTTTTGTCCTCATTTAGATCGTAAGATGTTCGTTGAAGGGCTCACCATTTTAGTGGCCCGTGAATCTGACTCCCATTTTTGATTGTATGGATGTTTGTTATCGCCTTTTCTCGTATATCATCGTCGACTTAAATCGCGTTATCCAATAACGGAATTAAATAAGTCGAATAACGAGAATTGACTTGAGAATACATATATTTCGTACATGAAGCGAATGAAACATAGCAAAGCAAAAATGACACGTATGGAAGATGGCTGGGAAGCCAACTCCACTTCAAGCCGGGCATTACTCAATATTTATAGGCAGACAAAATAAACTACAGACATGTGATGAGTCATGGGACATGAAGTGTCCACACATATACGCTCATATGAAAACAGTCAAGGCTAATAAGCAAATAATTAACAAGGTCAAAACATGACTCAAGTAGAATGAATAGAATGGAATGTCCGGAAACTAGAATAAGATATATTATGGGCTAAAACTAATGGCTAACACTACAATAGTAACTCACTGATGACAATGAAGGATGTGTCGCTCAATTTCGTGGATTAGTTGAAATCAGACATTAACACCGTTGGATGACGGCTAGTTCAGTGTTTGAGTTGTTAATCGCTCGTGTGCGAAACTGATAGGTCCTGGGTTCGAATCACGCGACGTGGGATCATGAATGCGCACTGCTGAGGAGTCTCATACTAGAACGAAACAGCCTTCCAGTGATTACAGGTTTTCCATGATGGTCTAGCTTATACTGACTCATGATTTCAACTATTCAAATTACTAAAATCTCCACAAAACCCTTCTGATAAATATAAATAATCAATATTTATGATTTTTAGAACTTTTTTATATATAATAGTAGAAATCTATGCCAAATTTCATCTTTATAATTGCTGTAGAACATCCAAGCAACAAAAACGTACCATTAGAGTGAATATAGTTGGTTGGTATATAAATAATAATTATAACTTAATTTTTATATACGTTTGAAAGGTAATAATTGTTCATACCTTCATTCATAGAATGAACAAATTGACATATGTGAATTCTAATTACTTATACGACTAAAGACAAGCTCAATTAACTCTATTTACAATGATACTTTATATGAAACAAAATGATTATTTTGTTTATGTTCAAAGTCAGAAAGAGGGTTTTGGGGATATTATAGTAATTCCAATAGTTGAATTCATGAACTAATTGAAGCTAGACCATCATGGAAAACCTGGAAGCACTGGACGGCCGTTTCGTCCTATTGTGGAACTCCTCAGCAGCGCACATCCATGATCCCTCATAGTAAGAATCGAACCCAGGACCTATCAGTTTCGCGCGCGAACACTTAACCTCCAGACCACTGAGCCAGCATCTAACGATGTTCACCATTGTCCTCAGTAAGTAACTATCTCACAACAAACTTTGCTGAACTCCACTGGTCACGGCTTTTCACGAGAACTCTAGGTAATACCTCTTGGAGATCATCAGCATATGATGATTATGATCAGAAAAAAATTGTGGATATCGTAGTGATTTAATAGCCAAATTCTTGAGTCAATTGAAGCTAGATCATCATAAAAACCTGAAAGCACTGGACGGATGTTCAAAACGATATAATCAAAATACGCATGCGCACAGTATGCACATATGCCAATAACAGACTGATCAATTGCAGTCTTAAACCTCAATGGGAAGATACAAGCCAAACAATACCAAGGGACTTCAAACATGAATCTGTTTAGCTATTACAAGTTAAAAATAAAAAATAAACTTATCGATAAGTCTTTGTTTTTTTTCCTTTTTGTTAAATAATCATTTATTAATTCATTTTCCTTGTGTAACGTAGCCACATTTGTGTTTTAAAATGTTAACGATAATTGGATTATCACTAATGAGGCCAAAAATGTATTGCCGAACGTTGAAATTAGGTTTTTGCCACCACGTGTTAGTAAACGTTTATAAAACATTGACGATCGAACACAAAGAATCGTTGAAAATCTCCATCTCAGATGAACCAGGTTTCACAAACAAAGGGAAGGGTTGTTTTCACTCATGAGTGAAGTATAACTGTATTTTTGTTGGAAATAACACCTTCAAATGAGCTCGAACCAATGTCAGTGAATGCTACAGTTAGATGCTTCACAACTGAGCTACTGAGTACATTAGCTGCTTAATTTCATGTTACATAGTCCTCACTGATGTTAGGATAATATGAATCAATTTTAATCATACGACTACAGATACTTACTTACTTATCCCTCGTAGAGGAGCATAGGCTGCTCACCAGCACTACGCATCCAACTCTATCCTAGGCAATCCATTCCAGTTCTTTCCAGTTGCTATTCATCCTTTTAATATGTGCTTTCAATTCTCGACACAGTGTCTTGTTTGGCTGTCCTCTTTTTTCGTTTCCCTTCATGATTCCAAGTTAATACTTGCCTCATGATGCAGTTCAACGATTTGCGTGTGCAGCTTTTCTAAGGTTACTGCTGGTCCCAAGCCTAGATAAAGAAGAAGGGTTGAACGCAGAATTATCAGCTCCATTCCATAGAAAACAATCTTGCTAAAAAACGAGAAGATTCGCTAATCAGACTAGAGATACTAAGCAATAAAATATGTTTTTTAAAACTTCTTAATACACCATCTTTAAAAATTATAATTGACTACTTAACAATTTTCAAGTGAATATGTTATCTTCATTTCTCATCGAACTATAATTGAAAAACTATTCAATTGTAATTTATCATACAGAACAATTTAATTCAGTTATTATTTGATATTCATTTGTAAAAAAAAAAACGAATCATGATATGATTTTCAACTAAAAAGCTTATGATATTTATCATTTCAGATTGGTAACTTTGTATTAGCATATGAAGTTATTAATTTATGTTCTCTAACTGTTTATTCGCAGATTGTTAAAAGTAAGTAGTATAGAAAGAGTATAGCCCGTACTGTGATGTGAGCTACTTATATCCACATAAGTAGTATGTAATGATAGTTCAGTGGAGTGTTCTGGCGGGGTGGTGTTGGATGTAGCGGGTGCTGTCGACGGAGAAGAGCAGTGAGATGTGCTACTACTGGGCGGACATCGGATATAGATGGCTCAGCAGGTCATCGGAGCGCAGGCATTGAACGTCCCAACTACCGGATGGATATCGGGTGTTGATGCCCCGGCAGGTCGACGGAGCTACGGAGGTCAGCGCGTCTCAAACTCGACATTTTGATGGAGAGAGTGGTATAGACTGCAGAAAAGAGAAAAGTGGAATGGTGAGCAGAACCATGGCATGAACGCCTGCTTTAAAGGGGGGAATGAGTGTATTGTGAGCTACTTATATCGGCACAAGTAGTATTTTACGCTGGTAAGGAATAGAATGTATTTTAGTAAGAAGATCGAGAAGGAAAGAACGGAACAGAAGGCAATTGGTATGAAAATGCAGGAATAATGAAATCTGACACGATGGACTGATATTGGTAAAAGGAACAGTCAAGTTTGAGTTAATTGATTGACATTTTGCAAATGAAGTACTTACTGCATGACTCTTAGATTTTACTAAGAAATTTCGTAACTTCGTGTTCTCATTCATTCGAGTGCCCCCACTCATGTTCTTCTTTACTGCAGTAATAAGAAGCAAAGACCAGTTTTTCTTCTTGTTTGAGACTAGTTAGTTGGATGTACCTGAATCACAATGTAAATGTTTACACGGGGACTCAAAACCAGTACCTTACGTTTCCCATGACAATGCGTTAATCATTGAGGTATTGAGTTCAGATGGCCAAGCAATTATGAACATCAACATTTGGATGCCAATACATCCAGCTGACCAGTAATGAAGCGAACGAAATGAACATCCTAGATTTTAAAGTCAGATACAATCATTTTATCCTATGTAACTTGTATTGAAGCGATCCTCATAGTATGTTTATTTGCCAACAAACATAGATCAAAAAATTAACCATTGTGAATATTCGCAAAACCATGACTAGAGTTATATTATTTCTCCTTCTCTTAACGATAACCTGCTACACAGTGGTATATCTATAACAATTTGTATAAACAATAGGAGTTTGTTAATTACTAGAGTTCTTGTGAAGTCACAATTGATTGATCACTGGGTGGCGATCAATGTCATGTGTGTCAAGTCCTTATTTAGTGCAGATCGAATGCTATCGACCATGTTGGAATGTGGCCACTAGTCTAGGTGACTCGACACTGCGTGCACTATATATTGAGATTAGATGGTGGTTGGAGGTAGTCGACAGGAAAACCTTGACCCGGGTTATGCTATCGACCATAACTCAGTGGTAATATCTCTGACTGTGAAGCTGGTTGACACGGGATCGAATCCGTCAGGGAGCACCAGTTCCCTCAAGATTACAGGTACATCTTGCTGACGAGTGCCAAGTAGCACGAAACCTGGGTCCAGAGTTTCCTGTCGACTACCTCAAACCACCATCTAGTTATTGTGAAGTATTCATTTCAAAAATCAAATTACATGTATCATTTAAATCTATTTTAAATACATTTTATACGAGCTTCTTATGAATCTGAAATGAATATTTTCATACTAGTTAAATTCTTTGTTTAGAGAATCTAAAGCCAATCAGAAGTAGCCTAATGAGAATATCAAGAGATGACAATCAGAAGTGACCTAAAGGACAAGTTCATTTTATTGACTAAGAAATGGATCAATTTCTTAAGGATTAGAATAGTATATATATATGAATGAGTATTTGTCAGTTTTATTCAGTAGTTCAATACACTTTCTCAATCATTCTTGTGTTGTCGCTCAACCAGTCAGTTGTGCGGGGGGGGGAGAGGTTAGCGCATAACAAACCGTATAGCAGTATCAGATTTTGGACATAGTCGGTCACGACATTATACTTGTGAAAATCTCATTGAACTACAAGGTATCGATCTCCAGCCTGGTACAAGCTTGTTCACAGAAACACTGTGTACTAACCGAATGTTCAATCATGTTAAAATAATGAATTTAGAATTTGTTTAACTGTTAATATGAGTTATTTGATGTGAAATATAATGCACCTTGTTGTAATCGGATAAGATTTAAATGTGACAAAATCTATATAAAACGTTTTAGTTCTTATAAAGGAAAATGACAGCCGAACATCTACTTAAATAGACAAACAGAAATAATACCAGTAGATGAGGTGGAATACAATTAGCTGAACCATAGTAGTGATTCATTAATAACAAAACACTAATCTATTAATAGAATACCATGTTTTTTTGGACAACAATAACGTGCAGTTTCGATATGCTTGGAACAACCGAACTATTTATTCATAATAACACGAATATACATTTATTTATTTATTCCCATTCAATTTATGCTCTGGTAAGTTTGATTTCTGACTATCTATCTGATTCACTAATTTTATTTCCAACCATATCTTAGGTACATATATGGTCAATGGTTTTGTTCATACTACATCTACATACACATACATTGCTTCTCTTACTACGATATCGGTGAGACAATAATTTATGGACTACCTTTGAGCAACACGAAAATGACCTTCAGAATGTCCCCATAATTACTAGAACTAATGACAGTTATAAACCTGTGTGAAGAATAAAGATTATGATTTACAATTGATAGTTAAGTTTAGGAATTAGATTTAGAGTAAACATCACGAACTGACATGAGCAAAAATGTCAAAACGCTATTTAGCCAATTGGATAGATGAATTTCATATGATAATCTAAGACCTGTTTCTTCCATAAATTAATAGTCTTGTTACAATTTCTACTAAATTTTATACTAAATAAATCGAATTCGCTTTTTTTACAGATTCCAAATTTAACATTTTAATATGACTCAATAATTGACTAATACATGTTAGATAATTCTGATGCTTAATCATTATCGCAAGAGCGGCATATATACAACTGAAGAACATCTGAAATTCAAAACAACTGTCAACCAACACCAAGGTCAGGATTTTCATTACAAACATCAAGACAGTTCTATCGTATGGGGCGGAAACTTGGAGAACTACGAAAGCAATCATCTAGAAGATACAGGTGTTTATTAACAGTTGTCTACGCAAAATACTTCGGATCAGTTGGCCAGACACTACTAGCAACAACCTATTGTGGGAGAAAACAAACCAGATCCCAGCGGAGGAAGAAATCAGGAAGAAGCGCTGGAAGTGGATAGGACACACATTGAGGAAAGCACCCAACTGCGTCACAAGACAAGCCGTCACATGGAATCCTCAAGGCCAAAAGAGGAGAAGAGGAAGACCAAAGAACACATTACGCCGGGAAATGGAAATAGACATGAGAAAAATGAACAAGAATTGGATGGGACTAGAAAAGAAGGCCCAGGACAGAGTGGGTTGGAGAATGCTGGTCAGAGGCCTATGCTCCATTGGGAGTAACAGGCGTAAGTAAGTAAGTAAGTTAATCATTATCCTGAATAATATGAATCGGATAGAACAATAAACTTGAGCTATCAGTATAAAATCTTTTATTTTTAATTTGAAGTTTCATTTAGTAACCTAGACATTATTGATCTGTTTAGAACGATTAAACATCGCTTCATACTGTCTAATTGAAAGGTAATTTTTTTGGTTAGAAAATTAGTTTATAGTTGACTGGTCTATTCTTTCATCATCTATTTGGCTCAAGTATAAGTTTTCACTCATAACACTGTAATGATAATAATTCTTTGGAATTAAAAAAATAAAAACTTAAATGGTGGAGAAGATTTGTAGCTCAGGTGGATGATGTTGATGGAGTTTTGTTCTCTGAGATGGATGGTTTGGTCGTGAAGCTTTCATCGTTCTTCTGAACGACATCATCAGCACAAACTTCAGATAGAAGTGACGTGTTCGAATTTCTCCATACGCGTTTCACAGCTTGGTCTGTACATCTCGACGTTGATTGGTTCTTATTGACCTTAAATTTGTCATTGACAATGACAAAAAAAAACTTAAATCTTAGATTTGATTTGTACCGGCACTGTATTGTGAACTCATGAGAACAACTAAATGAGATAAACATTCTTGTATAAATACGAAGTATTCAGTAATTCATTAAGATTATTATCAGTCATTGACTGAAATGATTTAAATAACCAATTTATATATTTTGTTTGATTTAATATAGTTAAAGTTCGATTCTTATGGTTCACTAGTCAATAAGATGAACCACTTAATAAAACAAAAGAAATAAGCGTATGTTTAAATAAAAACTGCAAAACTAAAGCTACTTATCTAACTGCATAAATAGTATATTTAATGTAAACAAGAATAGAATATTTATTATTATGTAACAATATTTGAATAATGTAATAAGAAGACGAAAATTATCAGAGCTATATATCACAACACCAACGATCGAAGAAATCCGAATGGACATCAGACAAATCAAGAACGGGAAAGCACCAAAACCTGACAATATACCAGCTGAAGCACTGAAGTTAGACACCGAAGTAACTACAAACATGCTTCATCTTCAATTCAAGAAAACTTAGGAGGAGGAACAAATGTGGATGGACTGGAAAGAAGGACACCTCGTCAAGATTCCAAAGAAAGGAGATCTGAGCAAATGCGAAAACTACAGAGGCATCACACTACTGTCAATACCAGGGAAAGTCTTCAACGGAGTGTTGTTAAACCGGATGAAAGATGTAGTAGACGCCCAACTTCGAGATCAACAAGCTGGATTCCGTAAGGATCGGTCGTGCACAGACAAAATTGTGACACTACGGATCACCGTCGAGCAGTCAGTTGAGTGAAACTCGTCACTGTACATCAACTTCATTGATTATGAAAAGGCGTTTAACAGTGTAAATAGGAGAACATTATGGAAACATCTTCGACACTACGGAGTTCGTGAGGTGATTGTCAACAATATCCGGAACTCATACGACATATTACAGTGCAAAGTAGTGCATGGAGGACAGCTGACAGATGCATTCCAAGTAAGGACCGGAGTCAGACGTGGCTGTCTACTCTCCCCCTTTCTCCTTCTTCTGGTGGTCGACTGGATTATGAATACAATGGACAGCTCAGAACCAATTAGATGATTTAGACTTCGCAGATAACCTAGCCCTCCTATCCCATACACACCAACAAATGCGGATAAAGACAGTCAGTGAAGCAGCAGTCTCTGCATCAGTAGGCCTTAACATACACAAGGTGAAAACCAAGGTCCTCGAATACAACACGGAGAACAGCAATCCAATCACACTTGATGGCGAAACTCTGGAATATGTAGAATCCTTCACATACCTGGGAAGCATTATTGATGAACAAGAAGGATCAGATGCCGACGTAAAGGCGAGAATTGGCAAAGCAAGTGACGCATTCCTTCAATTGAAGGACATATGGAACTCAAAACAACAGTCAACCAATATCAGAGTCACAATCTTCAATGAGAACGTCAATACAGTACTACTGTATGGAGCTGAAACATCGAGAACAACTACAACCATCATGAAGAAGGTACAAGTGTTTATAAATAGCTGTCTATGCAAGATACTCAACATCCATCGGGCGGATACCATCAGCAACAGCCTACTGTTGGAAAGGACAAACCAGCTTCCAGCTAAGGGGGGACTTAGGAAAAGACGATGGAAATGGATAGGACATATATCACGCAAATCATGAAACTGCATCACGAGACAAGCCCTATCTTGTAATGCTGAAGGGAAGTGTAAAAGTGGAAGTCCAAAGAACACATTACGTCGAGAAATAGAAGTAGATATGGAAAGGATGAATAAGAACTGGAAAGAGTTGGAAATGATTGTCGAGGACAGGGTTGGATGGAGAATTCTGGTGAGCGGCGCATGCTCCTTCACGAGGAGTAACAGTCGTAAGTAAGTAAAAAGTATTTGAGGAGGAAGGAGTAATCGTGATTTACAAATTAGGATGACTAAACCTGTACATAAATGGTTACAAGAAACAAATAAAATCCAATGATCCATCAAGAGTAAGTGATAAGCATCTATCGAACTCTGTTCACATTATGTAGTTAACAAAAACTCAGGTGACGGGAACCAAATTAATGTTTAATGAAAAATTACAGAACGGCTTCATAAAATATGAGAACTATATATTAAATATATTGTTTAAACATCTTTCCATTGTCCTTTACATACCTCATGATTATTTTACTTTTGTTGTTATTACAATTACTCTCTTTTTACATTTCTTTTTCTATTCAATTCGATCTTCTCAGTCTTCTGCAGCTAGACATTCCACTTCTGATTGATGTTACTTACTACTAATACCTGTCAACATAAGTGGCGTACGCCACAATATTAGTTTATCATCCAGTGTGACGAAATTTACACTGTTTTACGTATTACATTTGTCTAGTTAACCTTTTATTCTTTCATATATAAATGTTCCCAACAAGTATATGTGTAATTTCATTGCCAATAGTTGAAACCATGAATTAATTGAAAATAGGTCGCCATAGAAAACCTGGAAGCACTGGACGGCTGTCTAGTCCTACTGTGGGACTCCTCAGCAATGCGCATCCATGATCCCACCTAGTGAGACTCGAACCCAGGACCTATCAGTCTCGCGCGCGAGCGCTTAACCATTCGACCACTGAACTAGCCGGCATCCAACGGTGTTAATGTCTAACTTCAACTAATCCAAGAAATTGCGCCACCACACACCATTGTTTAAAATATATTCAGCTAATATATCACATAGTTCTGAAAATCTTTGTATTCTTCTTCGAAATTCATCAAAGGGGACTACTATCACTTATATAACAATAATTTCTTTTCAAGAATATTCAATCAGCCAAAAAGTCATTCACATCAAAATAATAAATTAATTCGATGGAAGATAAATGTGATGTAAATACAATTATAATTAATAAACTACTGATATGGAAATACGTATATTAGAATGTGTGAGATGGCGGTCAAAGGTATGTATACTCTAAGTATATATATATTCCTATTCTCCAGAGAATTGAATTATGTAAATATCTAGGATAAATGTAGTCTGTTTTCAGTTGTTATTAGATCTTGATCAAGTCTGTAGGTTGTTCAAATAAGATAGAAAAGTCAAAATAGGCGAGATTCTAATTTATGGACGACCTTTGACCATGACGATTATTAGCCAATCAGAAGACAGTTAGTATAAACTAAAAATATATTATAAAAAACTAAAGAATTAAAGTGGATATTCTTCTTTTACATGATTCGAAAACTTATTAAGGTTTGATAGAGGTTCAGAGTTTCTGAAATCATAGTGCATACGATATAGAAACTTATCCATATGGCTCCGTAATATTCGACCTCTAAAGCCGTGATACGGTCTTAAAAACTCCTTCAGTCTGGACCACATGGCTCCAATATTATTAGTATGAACGTCGGTTGTGGCGCTTGTGCACTGCGACATGATGCACATACCCAAGTCTATGTAGGCATCTATACACTCTCCAATCATCTGTATATATCGCAGGCCCCGGCTTCACGTATTCCTTTTTAATTGGTATTATTGTACTTGCTTTCTGGTTTCTGACCCTCTGAAAATGTCCCTTTTGCGTTGATTGATCATAAATTCCAAGTACCTGACAGGTATATTTACGGAAGTGCTACTTATCCAGTCTTCCTTAATATTGCGTCTTCTGTTATATTTCCGCTTCCGTACTACTGTTTCATCTATTTCAACAATATTCCCAACTCTTCCGTACGACTCGTGTAAGCGTGTCATTTTAATTGCACATATATCCCAGCAATACTCATACCACTGCACAGCTGCAGTCTCAGTAACATCTTCAAATGTTGCAGCCAGTGTTACTGGTGCTTTTACTATCGAATTTACGATATTTATCATGATTTGTCTCAGTCTTAATCGCGATCGAGCGAAGAAAGTACCCGTTCGAGCAGACTTCTTTATCCAACATAAAGAACACCAAAAGACAATGTCGTCACGATAGTCTGAACACGGTACTGCAGTCGTTTGATTACCGCAGTCACAAATAAAGGAACTTCTTAGTAGTCCCATCTGTTGAGGTCGTTCAGTAGTCATGTCTTCTCTAAAATCCGCTGTAAACCAATCGTACGTGAGCATCAGGTACTGAAATTGACTCCGTGACCTTGAAATCCCTCAAACGCTTCTGATTCGTTCGTCCATAAATTAGAGTCTCACATGTTTCGCTGAAAAAAAAAGAAAAACTAATGCTCACTATCAATATTATGAATAATCAGATTCAGAAATAAAATTCAACTTATTTTAATGATAAAATTATCATTAGAATAATAAACTTAAATCTGTGACTGAGATTTGAACTTTCAGATCAGAATTTTGAGATCGTATTATGTTTTCAGGATTAGAATGAAGAGTTTATGAGTTCAGATTTGATATTGAACTTTATAATCAATCTATATTTACTCTATATATCTTAATTTTAAATCATAATAATCAACTTCTCCATTAGTTCTAGTATAATTAATCATTCAATTTATCATTATTCAACTACTAATCAATGATTGTAATCTCCATATAAGTATCTTTATTAATTCTAATGATGTATATCGTTATATTCTTTATTACTGTTAGCTATATCTGTCCCATTTTCACTTTCTAACTAACTTTGCTTATTACCAGTCCTTCACTACATGTCTTTTTTTGGCAAACACGAAAACGATGTTAATAATAAAGTGATGATAATAAAATGTTCAATAAACATCTAATTTTAGTACAACTGTTGATATTCTTGGATGATACAATGATAGACTGTGCTTTCTGAAAAATCATTTAATGTCGAAATGACTGCTACAGATACACAGTTCGAAAATCTATCTAATCAGACTGCTAATAAGTTTAACTTTATTTTTGAAAAAAATGTATGTATACATGATTCCAAGAAATTATTTGAGTATTTGAAATGTTGAGGTATCCAAAGAGTCGGAATTCTGATTACTTTCAAATATATTTTGAGTAATGGAAACGAGAATGAAACAATTGGTTTACCATGAATTTAGAGCATTTTAGAGATAGTAGAATTGATCTACTAAAATGTTACAAAACATAGTTTTATAACCTCATTTTAAGTAGTAATGGGAGACAGTGAGTAACGTTTAGTAGTAATATGCCCCCAAATGCCCTGGTACGGTCGAGGGTAGGGAGAATCAGCTTCCCCTTTCGAAATTATCTCACATGGCCATGCGTATACAGCCACTGTCAGAGCAGTCCTATTTACTGCCTTCTCGCAACAGTGGTGTTGTTTACGAAATCGAGGGGACAAAAGGCGAATTTCAGGAGCTCTGATTAGGTTGGTGGACACAGAGGATCCACCTAGGGAAGTTGGAAAACCCTCATCCCAATTCAGTGGTGCACATGGGCTCTAGGATCCAGGGGAAACAAATGACGTATGAACCAGTTATTGGTCACCGGCTACCATAGGACTGCATCTCCTAACGTTTCTCCACTGCTTTGTGGATTAGACCTTCAGGTCAAAAGCCCCGAGTGTGCCCCCCTAAGAAAACCACCTGCTTCGGTTTAGGCACAGGGCAGTATCAAAGCCGTCACACAAATCAATGATAACTGCCACTGGCCTCATTGTTATTTTGTGGCTCATATGTATTTGGTGCCCCCTTGTACCAATGTTTATGCGTTCAAATAAATAACGCAGTACTAACCATATGATTTGCAAGTAATAAATGTGCGAATTACATATTGCAGATTTCTGTACATCTGTAAGGGAAAGACATAACATAGCAACTTTGCATATTACTTAAAAATCAAATGTTATACAACTCTGGAAAATTGTTATTTACCCATCGATTTTCATTCTTTTAATGTATTACCAGTATGAATTATTATGCCACTAGTCACTGCTACGTTGATGATCAGATGTTATAGAGTATATAGTGACTGAGAATATTTATAATAATCAATACCTTCGTCAACAGTTAATCACATTTAATGTGTTAATTCACATATTACTAATATAGGGTTGTGGAGATTGTTGATTTTAGATTGATATCATGCATAGATGGATGTTGAACCATCATTGAACACCTGAAAGCACTGAATGGCCGTTTCGTCCTGACATGCGACTCCTTACCAGTGTGCATGTACACTCCCGCACACGGTACTCGAACCCAGGATCTTCAGTCTCGCCCGTGAATACTTAACCTGTAGACCACTGAGCCAGCATTCAACGATGTCAATGTCTTACTCCAGAGGTTAAGTGTTAATGGGCAGCAACAAAGGTCCTGGGTTCGAGTATCGTGTGTGGAATCGTGGATGCGCACTGGTAAGGAGTCCCATACTAAGACGAATCGGCCGTTCAGTGCTTCTAGTTTCTCAATGGTGATCTATCATTAATTCATTCGTAATATCAATCTAAATTCGCGTACTATTGAGTTATAAACCAATTATATGTAGAGCGAGTATTTTAATGAAATTTTAAGAAGATAAAGTGGCGTTATTTGAGACATTTTCATCCTCTGTTATCTTGAATCTTAAAAAATAAGAATCCAACTATATATTGATGAGAAGCTATACTTTCAAATGAAGTCCAGGATACCATTGCTAGCCACCATCCATCTTTGCTTATGATGCATGCGACTTTGTACAACATCGAGACAATCCGCATAAAATGCACGTATACTAGTAAGAAACTGATCAAATGCAGTACTAAACATCAATGGGAATATTTATACAACTAATGTAAAAATGAATTCCATTTAATTATAAAAATCAAATGGCTAGTTCAAAAGAGGTAGAAGTGAAAAGACATGATCAACTGAGTTCAAATATGTAGGAAGTAAAGCAGTCACCCATTAGTGTCATTTGAAGATTGTTGCATAATATGGCGAACTGATGAAACATACTACTGTGATATCTATTACTAGAACTGTGGTGTATGCTACTCATGTCGACAGATAAATTTGTAAATGAGGTAATCAATGTATGGTTTTCACATTTTACAAAAGGACTCTGTAATTTTGCATTAAACAATAAATTAGTTCTCCCTACGTGGGTTCGCCGCCATTATACTTGGTGTTACTGCCAACCGGGAGACAAAGAGGGCACAGTTCTGTGGACGCCTTTGCAAAGCCTGGAAAGTAGGTGCTAATCTGGTACGGGAAGGTAAAGTCAAGTGGAGTAATCTGGTAGAACAGCTCTAGCTCTAGCGGTTGCTGTCGACATACCGAAGCAATGAGACATGCGGCTGCTAGGCAGACATCGGATTTAGATGGTCCTGGGCGTCGATACTTCTACGGAGGTCAGTGCAACGATCAACCCGGGGAGCGTGCCACACACTGTGGTAAGGAATAAAGTGGCACGACGAACAGAATAACTGTAAGAACGACTATTTAAAGAGGAGACGAGTGTGTTGTATGCTACTTATGTCAAGAGACAATAAACTTGTTTCCCTATCTGGGCTATTTGACAAGAGTCACTTAGTGATTCTAACTGTTAAATTTTCTTCAATTTGAACATCTAAGTTACAACAATTCACACACACACACACACTCTCAATACAATAATCCAATTGTTCATGTTTATATTTCAAAAAAGAATTTTTAATCCAAACCAAATAATTCATTCGTTTACTTTAAAGAAATACAATTTAAGTTGAATTATATCAAGAAAAATGAAAAGAAAAAAAGAAAAAGAAGAAAAAACAAGTCAAAATGGTTGTTTATATTTCATAGTTTCTATGCCAAATGGATTAGATTTTTATACACTAGAGATGAATTTTCAATATTCTAACAGGTTATGAAGTTATTTTTCTAAAAAAAAAGAAAAAGAGAAAAAAAATAAAGTAGAAACAGATAAACAAACATTGGAAAGTTTTTTGTGAAGCAGATCTAATTTTTATCTAATAAATTAAAATGGTAACGTAGATTGAAGTAAATAAGTTGGAAATTCAAAACATCAAAATTAAATCTTATGATTATGTTATGAATAAATAAGGAAATAGATTAAGATTTTTTTAAAAAGTAGTGTGTGCCACTGATGTTGACTGATATAAGTAGTATGTTGAGATTAGATGGTGGTTGGAGGTAGTCGACAGGAAACTCTGAACCCGGCTTTCGTGCTACTTGGCAATCGTTAGCAAGGTGTACCTGTAATCTTGAGGGAACTGATGCTCCCTGACGGATTCGATCCAGTGTCAACCAGCTTCACAGTCAGAGACATTACCACTGAGCTATCAGGGCCGCGAATGACCTCTTGTAAGACTGAGATGTAATCACAATTGATTGATCACTGGGTGGTGATCAATGTCATGTGTGTCAAGTCCTTATTTAGTGCAGATCGAATGCTATCGACCATGTTGGAATGTGGCCACTAGTCTAGGTGATTCGACATTGCGGGTCCAGGGTTTCCTGTCGACTACCTCCAACCACCATCTAATCCCAATATATAGTGCCCGCAATGTCGAGTCACCTAGACTAGTGGCCACATTCCAACATGGTCGATAGCATTCGATCTGCACTAAATAAGGACTTGACACACATGACATTGATCATCACCCAGTGATCAATCAATTGTGATAAGTAGTATGTATCATGAATCAAAAGTAGAGTGTCGTGTTGGAAGAAGGTTAAGAAGATCAAAGGAAAGAGAGCGAGAACAGAGAGTAATGGATGTGATAACGAAGATATAATCAAGTCTGAGTCGACTGATTGAAATCTTGCAAATGACGTATTTACTGCATGGTTCTCAGATTTTACTAAGATGTTCTGTAATTGTGTGTTCAACACACATTTGATTGTCTCCACTTGTGTTCTCGTTCAGTAAATTTGGTGTCGCTGCTAACCAGGAGGGAGAAAGGGTGCTATTCTGCGGATGGCAATACATGTCTGTAATTGAGATGCTAGTTGATGTGATATGTGCTACTTTTAATGACATAAGTAATATATGACGCTAGTTTGAAATAGAATGTCTGACAGCAGAAGGTTAAGAAGATTTAGGAGGAACGAACGGGAACAGAAAGCAATTGGTATGGAAATGCAGGAACAATGGAGTGTGAGACGATTCACTGATATTTGCAAAAGGAACAGTAAAGTTTGTGACAATTGATTGACATTTTGCAAATTGAGTATTCACTGTACAGTTCTCAGATTTTGCTAAGGAATTCTGTAATACATTCGATTATGTCCACTTGTGTTCTCGTTCACTACGATTGTTGTGTATTTATACAGCATTCAATGATAATTCATGTATGGTTTAAACTAAACACTTGTAAACAGACTGAAAATCACTGGCATTTGTTTATTTTCCGTACTATAAAACAGTGTTTATTAAATAGAATATAGGTTTTTTTTGCTTTTAGTTATTTATAAGTAGTACGTATGTATTATTGCAAAAGTATCTAAATTGAAATTTACATCTTGGATAAGAAAATGACGTCATTACATGTTTAAGAATTGTTTTAGTTCATAGGAGATATTAACATTGATAATAAGCTTCCGAAGGAACTCGGCTTTCACCGTGAGGCGTCATATTTTTTCTCAATGAAGACCTTCTAACTCCCAAGGCAGAGTTTAAATAGTTCGAATTATTTTTTCTGGTTAGCGCTTTTTTAGCGAGTTAGATTTCTACGGGATTGGGTCCCTAACCTCATACCCAACCCTTCTCCTTTACCCAGGCTTGGGACCGGCAGTAACTCTAGAAGAGCTACAGGCGGAGTTGGTAAAACATTCCTAACAGATAATTCATTCATTGGATTCTTTTGAAAATCATTTCAGTTTGTAATAAGATCTTTTCTCAGTTCTGCATACTTTATGCATAGATCAGTTAAATTAATATGATGGAGAAGATTTGTATCTCAGGTGAATGATTTTGATGGAGTTTTACTCTCTGATCTGGTTATGTTGATCGTGGAGCTTTCATCGTCATCAGAAGAACAATGAAAGCTCCACGACTAAAACATCCAGCTCAGAGAACAAAACTTCATCAAAAATTGAATTAATATTTATCGAAAGAATAAATTACTGAAATTCTGATGACTGATAAACATAAAGTTACAAGTGGACTAATCAGCTACTTACTTAGTAGGAAGACGATCATTAAGTTGAAATGTAAACACTAAATTATCCAGAAAATCGATATGTTTCATATTCATTACATATTAATAATAATAACAATTATGTTCTTCCTAAAATAAATAACAATTATAGAAAGCCTATCAAACTATAGACAAGATTAGATTAGATTGATTAAATAATTATCTGAACATTGACAATAATCCACTTGGTATTGTTTTACTTGAATCTTCCCATTGATGTTTAGGGTTCAAGTCCCAGAGTGAACATCAACTCTGAGGTGCAGGCACATCCAGCTGACGAGTCCCAAATAGGACAAAACGCGCGTCCTGGATTCCACTGCTAGCCACTATCCATTTTTGCTTATTGATAATAATCTTTATAAAATTTCATAAAATACTATTCCATTACAGTTAGTTTTATTTTATTCTTTCCCAATCATCTATTCTATTCTGAATTTCTGTCGTAAAACAATGAAAACATTAAAATTCAATTGTATTTTTTTATACTTAATGAAGATAACGTGATGTTATTCGAAGCGAACATTACTGGGTTCGAGTTCCAGAGTGAACATCAACTCTGAAATACAAGCACATCTAGCTGACAAATCCCAAAATAGAACAAAACGTGCATTCTGGATTCCAATGCTAGCCATTATCCATCTTTGCTTATAATATGATACATAGTTGTGAGTAAATGTTGCAGAGAAAGTTTATTCATATTAATTGGCTTCTATAAGATAGTTATCTTGTTGTCGTTATAGGGATTTGTGGAGATTGTAGTATTTTAACAATTGAATTCACCAGTCGATCTACCATTGAAAACTTCAAAGCACAAAACGACCGTTTCGTCGTAGTACAGAACACCTTAGTAATACACATCCACAATCTTGTCTGTTAAACACTACATAAGTTGAAGTTTTGATATATTTTTTTTTCATTAACGCTGGAATTATTTAGTGTATTTTTGTTTTCAATGTTAAGCATCTACAAATAGTGAATCGTTTACTTTGAGATAACTTTCATGTATGCAAACTATTCTCAATTAATCCTTTTAGCACTAGTCAGTCATTTATGTATTGAAAGTTTGTTCAATTCCTAGAATAGAGAAAATAAATTTCAACATATCAAAAAAATACTCTCCTATACCTTGACTATATGAACATTGGATAATTAATTATAAAAGTAAGAAAACAAGTGTAACAGGAAACTTTTATATACGATTATATCTAACATCAAAGAGTTTGCAGTGTCGGTTATTATATACCTTATTCTAGGTTTCGGACAGACCATTTCATTCATTCTACTTGAGTCACATTCTAATCTTGTTATTTATTCGCTTATCAATCTTGACTGTTTTCATATGAGCGCGTAGGTGTGTGTACATTTCTTATCACATGTCTGTAAGCTATTTTTGTGTGACTATAAATATTGATTAACGCTTGGGAGTTAGCTTACCCGCGATCTCTAGTGCGCATCGTTTCTCTTCTCTCTATTCCATTCACTTTATATACAAAATATATGTATTCAAAAATCCATTCTCGCTATTTGACTTATCTAAATCCGTTATTGACTAACGTGATTTAAGTCGATGATTATAATACGAGGATATAAACGAGGATAGGCGACATATATATTTCAACAACAATCATCATTACAATCACCTTGGAGTCAGATCTCGGGCCAATAAAGTGGAGAGCCCTTTTGACAACATCGTTCGATCTAAATGACGACAAAATAAAGGGTCCCACAAGTTCACGAATAAATGTACGTAAATAATTGGATCACAACACAACAAATGTCAAAATAGGATATATAAAATACAATCACAATAAATTTTCAATCGAAGAAGAAATAATATTAGTTTACAGATTAGACAAAAAACCACATAGATGGAACCACTAGATCATACTAACATTATGGGCAAGACTATAATTTATGAATGAACCAATCAGATATAAGATAACAAGTTTTAGATTTTCACGTGAAATTCATTCACTTATTTGGTTAAATAGAGTTTTGTTATTATAACTAATGTCAGTTCGTGATGAAAACCTTAAATCTAATTCCTAACCTTAACCATCAAATGTAAATCATAATTCTAATTCATCACACTGGTTTATAACCCTCATTTTAGCCCTAGTTATTAGGTAAGTGCTCTCAAGGTCACCATAGTGTCACTCAAAGCTCATCTATAAATTACACTCTCACCACATTATGTTATGAATTATGCTATTTCATGTTCTAAAATGCATCATACATAAATTTTCATTTCTTACTTATTCTTCACTTTATAACATAACGATTCAATGCTAACTTAGTGATCCAAGAGTTAAAGGTTAATTTTCATTACAGACTATTCATCATGTATTAAATAGAATTAAATAACGTCTATTTTGAATAACAGTAAATGTCTAAATGAATGACAAGTTCATTATGAAAAACAAAACAATCAAAAGAAATCTCCTTTTACAAGACAATAGAACCAAATAAGAATGAAATAAGATGTTATGGATCGAGGTCTATAGGACAAGCTGTGAACCACATATGGAGAAATTCAAACACTTCACTTCTATCTGAAGTTTGTGCTGATGATGTCGTTCAGAAGAACGATGAAAGCTTCACGACCAAACCATCCAGCTCAGAGAACAAAACTCCATCAAAATCAGAAAGACAGTATATTAATGAAACTTTAAATAATACATTTTGTTACATCACATTAGTGTTCTTTGATTTAACTCCACTGGTCAATGTTATATTTGAAGAGATTACGAGTTCACCAAATCTGAGGACGGAACTAAAGTTGAGCAGAAATCATAATGAGTAGATCAATCTAATTTCGACATTTCATCCCGTTATATCACCTCCCCTTTCTTTTTGAAAACTCGAAGTTTAGATTCTAACTTTAAATTTTCTGACTTTCTCCTCCCCACTAAATAATATTGGGTCAGGCATCTTTGTTTATAGTCACCTTCAAACATCGATAGCGCGTACTGAACAGTGAGGAGCTATCTCAAACTTTTGGATCAATGACTGGACGGTGTCCAAGAATGAGCAGTCATGTAGGTATAGCGGCAGAATTAAGTTACAGTATCTATCTAGTTCACTTGGACCGAGCCCTCGAAGCAGCAAGCGGAACTTGCAAGTTTCATCTTGATTTGCAAAATCAAATTTGACTAAGTCTTCATAACGCCAAAACCACATATCATATGTTACAGTGGACTCAGGATCGTAATGAAACTCAGAGATACTAATCGCGATAACATCAACTGATGGTGCAGTAGTAGCAGAATTAAAAATGGTTGCTTGTGTGTTAGGCGAATCTGCTAACATTTGGATATGTTTCAGCTGCTGCTCGAGCAATAATTTCACTTTTGAGGGATCCATGTTTTCACCAGCCTCGTCACCAAATTTGTTACGTTTGAAAAGATTACGATTTCATCAAATCTAAGAACGGAACTAATGTTGAGCAAAAATCAATCTAATTTTGACTTTTCATCCCGTCATATCAGTCAATTAAAACAAACCTTTACTACTTCCAGGTACTAAGCGGTTTTTGTTGTAAATTAGAAAGCGTCAGTCAACACCAATCGTAATCCTCGTTATATATCTCCAGCCAATGTGTATTATTTGGTCTACAAACTAGTATTCTAATCTTTTACCAATGATATGCTTTAGGTAACAAGATGAACCTTGAGTTGAAGATGAGCTTCTCTAACTATATTTCAGAAATTTTGTATTTTTATCTCAACTATTCATTAGTTTATATACATAAACTATCAGACGCTAAATAAAACGTCATCCTTTAAAGACAATCATTATTTAAGTAGAGGAGAGTTAACCAAACCGTACTTAATTAGTTAGCAATAACTAAGGAATTGTAAAATGCATAACAATAGTTATTACGTCCATTGGAAACTTACTATAAGTGGAATATTGAAAGACAATAATACGTTTGTACAAAAAAAATATTAATAATAGTAATAATAATAACCTGTAATACAGTTTCAAAAGTTACAATAATATCAGAATTGTCTCCGTTCCAACAGCTTCTTATCAATTAATTGAGTTGATTCACTTATTGTCAACTACGTGTCTATACATTTGACTAATAACTTAGTAATTTCAATAGTTGAAATCATGAGTCAATTGAATCTAGATCATGATGGAAAACCTGGAAGCACTGGACAGCCGTTTCGTCCCAGTATGGGACTCTTCATCAGAGCTCATCCACGATCACAACTCGCGAGATTCGAACCCAACACCTATCAGCCTCGTGCGCGAATGCTTAACCTCTACACCACTGAACCGGCATCAAATGGTGTTTATGTCTAACACCGTCGGATACCGGCTCAGTGGTCTAATGGTTAAGTGCTCGCGTGCGAGACTGCTAGGTCCTGAGTTCGAATCTCTCAGGGGGCGGGATCGTGGATGCGCACTGCTGAGGAGTCTCGTACTAGAACGAAACGGCCGTCCAGTGCTTCTAGGTTTTCTATGGTGGTTTAGCTTCAAATGACTCGTGATTTCAACTGTTGAAATTATTAAAATCTCCACAAAACCCCTTCTGATAACTTAGTGTCTTAATTATAAAAAAGTTCATGTTCTTTTAAAATAACGATAAATTCATGATACTAGACAGATACTATTATGCAATATCTTGTATATAATATCTATATAATATAGTGAGCTTTTGGTAGATTCGAATTTTTCCCATGTTGTTTTCTAAAAATACCATATTAATTAGTCTAAGGTAACATTTCAATAAACATCTTTCATGAGACTATAATATATGAACGACCTTTGACCATGGAAATATCCATATACTTACTAGGGTGTGAAGAATAAGGATTATAATTTATAGTCGATGGTTAAGATTAGGAACTAGATTTAGAGTTTTCATCATAAACTGACATCAGTTGCAATGCCAAAATGCTATTTAGTCAAATAGATGAATGAATTTCACATCAAAATCCAAAATCTGTTATCTTAAATTCGTTTATCTCATTCATAAGTTATAGTCTCGCTACATTTTTTACTGTCAATATGGAATAATAGAGATTGTTGAATTTCAATGAAACACTTATTCGAGATGGTGGAGAAGATTTGTAGCTCAGGTGGATGATGTTGATGGAGTTTTGTTCTCTGAGCTGGATGGTTTGGTCGTGAAGCTTTCATCGTTCTTCTGAACGACATCATCAGCACAAACTTCAGATAGAAGTGAAGTGTTTGAATTTCTTCATATGTGTTTCACAGCTTGTTCTGTTCATTAACGTCAATTCGTTTAAGGCCCCAAATGTACTTTAGTACATTTCGTATAAGAAGATAGTCGTTTATAATTTCATCTTATTTGACCTAATTAATTTAAACCGGTAACCTGCCGGGGTTTTTTTCTTTTCATATTGTAGAAAGTGATTTGTATAATTCATAAAACAATAATAATCTCTCAATTAATTTCACCATGTAAATTATGAATTAGTGTCAAATGAAGCAAATTTATGAGAGATAATTATATCATTGACCAGAAAGTAATGATCATTCATTGAACCACAAAACAAAATTATAAGTTTTCACTTTAAAGTACAAATTATAGAATAATGATAAAGGTAAATTCAATCGTAACATATTACTCACTTACGCCTGTTACTCCCAATAGAGAATAGGCCACCGACCAGCATTCTACAACACACTATGTCCTGGCCATTCCTTTTCAGTTCTATTCAATTCTTGTTCATTCTCCTCATATCTGTCTACATTTCTCGGCGTAATGTATTCTTCGGTCTTCCTCTTCTCCTCCTTTGGACTTGAGGATTCTATGTGAGGACCTTCCTTGAGACGCAGTTAGGTGCTTTCCTCAATCTGTATCCCATCCTCTCCCAACGCTCCTTTCTGATTTCTTCCTCTTATGTTATCTGGTTTGTTCTCTCTCACAATAGCTTGTTGCTGATAGTATCTGGTCAACAAATTCGAATTATTTAACGTAGACAAGTGTCAATAAACAGTTGTATATTCTGGATGATTGTTTTCGTAGTTGTCCATGTTTCCACCGCATACAGTAGAAGTGTCCTGACATTTGTACTGAAAATCCTGACCTTGGTGTTGGTTGACAGTTGTTTTGAGTTCCAGATGTCCTTCAATTGTAGATATGCTGCTCTTGCTCATTCAATAATAAATACAATCAATTAAATTAGTTATGTAGTTAACGTTATCATAACCAATTATCAATAAAAATTTGTGAGAATAAAAAAATACACATAAGTATCTACCACCAGAGTTAAACGTCGCTTATTCTTGCTCTTTTGAGTATGCGCTACTGAAGTGTCCCTTTCTAGGACCATTCAGTTCTATATGATCATCATTAGTCTTTTGGTTAACAATAATCAGTGACTGAAACTAACTACCTATTATTAACATGTATTGAATCGATATTCTATTAAATGAAAAATGACTTATCAGTAAAATACATCGGTAGAATGTACATAATTTGAAGGAAAGCTTGATTACTGATCGACATCAATTCAAGAAATAGTGAGAAAATCTGAATATCTGTAAAATGGTGGTTTCCCTTGAATTAGCTTACTAAATACATCGTATAGTGTAGTGTATAAAAATGGAAACTACGGGATTCGACTCTTAAACTATTTGTTATTGATTTGTGAAATGTGAGCTTGTTGGTTCATGCTTGGATTTCTTCTATAAAGCAGTATTTTTAACCAAACTATACTACTTACATGACAATTAAAAATAATCAAAAGAATAAAAGTAAAATAATGACATTATGTTTTGAAGTAGTCCTATTCAATATGATACACAGGTCAATGAAAGAATTGAACATCATGTAATAGGCTAATACATCCTATTAAGGAATACTAATAAGAAAAATAAAGTAAGAACGAGTCAATGGAGATTGAGAAACATTTCTGTCTGCATGATTTTTTTTAAGTAAAGTTGGATAGTGACTAGAAAAGGAGACCTAAAACCCCATTTCATCCTTTTTCGCACTTGCCAGCTGGATATACCTGCATTCCAGTGTTCACATTGAGATGCAGGTATATCAAGCTGGCAAATCACAAATAAGGTTGTGGCTGATAGTCACTGTCCAACTTTACTCAAACTTTACTCAAATCAAGGCAAACCTAGTAGGAAATATGTATCCTAAAAAGAAACTATTCATTTGCAGTCCTTAACGAAGTTATGCAACAATCGGTAAACTAACAATCAATCTTGAAAAACCAATACACTGCCAACAATGCCCGACCTCTAATAGACTTTGTCACCTGTTTTACCAAATACTTTCATCATCGGCTGAAAGTTGGCTTCTAGTCCAAATACTGTACTTCTGCTTATATGCCGATGTAATAGTGAATAATCAACTTTAACAAAATAGTTCGGCTTACATAATATATGGTTTAAAGACATTCGATTGAGAGTAGATTAAGTAAAATACTATGTTAGACCACCTTTGAAAACCTAGAAGCACTGAACGACTGTTTCGCCCTATTATAAGACTCCTCACCAGTGCGCATCCACAATCTCGCACGCGAGACTTGAACCCAGGATTTTCAGTCTCGTGTGCGAACGCTTAACCTGTAAACCACTAAGCCAGCATCCAACGATCTTAATGTCTAACTTCAATAGATCCATGATCTTGCGCAACCATTCATCTATTGTCTGAGGTGAATAACTGTCCCATTGGTGTGAGACAGTTGTGTTACAGTTTCAATTTTTCATACGAACACAGATTTGGTGGAAGTTTTAATGAAAAAAACCCAACCTTGAAATTAGACTCATATCAAGTATGTTAGTTCAGCTGTATTTCATCGATGCAATAATTCACTGATAAATTGTAAACAAATTCTTAGAGGAAGAAAATTATGAAGTTTCAGTAAGTATTCATTAACGAAATAAGTTCTTTGTTTTCAATGAATACTCATTAAACAATCGTTTCATATCAAGTAGATAGATTGTGGCAAGCAGTAGAATGCAGAGTATGCATTTCGTCTTAGTTAATATACATCAGATGGATGCATATGGATCATAGTGTTGATGATTATAATAACATTGGAATCCAGTACCTTTTGCTATAAACACCAACACTTTATCTATTAAATTATCCAGTCTAATTGGCCATTTAATTGTTCAGTAAGTATGACATCATTATTAAGAAGGAACTGAATTGTAAATAACTTATGACAAAATATGTTTTTTTCAAAACAACCCCTATTGGATGTACATATGATCACAAAATTTGATCAAGATTTTATAAAGGAGGCAATACAAATTCCTCGTTAACAATGTTACAAACTGAGATTGGATGGTGGTTGGAGGTAGTCGACAGGAAACCTTGGACACGGGTTTCGTGCTACTTGACACTCTTCAGCAAGGTGTACCTGTAGCCTTGAGGGAACTGGTGCGCCCTGGAGGATCCGATCCCGTGTCAACCAGCTTCACAGTCAGAGATATTACCACTGAGCTATCCGAGCCGCGACTGACCTCCTGTAAGACTGAGATGTAATCACAATTGATTGATCACTGGGTGGTGATCAATGTCATGTATGTCAAGTCCTTATTTAGTGCAGATCGAATGCCATCGACCATGTTGCAGTGTCGAGTCACCTAGACTAGTGGCCACATTGCAACATGGTCGATGGCATTCGATCTGCACTAAATAAGGACTTGACACACATGACATTGATCACCACCCAGTGATCAGTCAATTGCGAATGTTACAAACATCATATTTTTTAACACAGTGGTTATCTGGTTTAACCTGGTTGGCGTTTTTTCCTAGCAACATTTTTTCTACAGGATGAGGTTGCCAATCTCATGCCCAACCCTCCTTTTTTACCTGGGCTTGGGACCAGCAGTAACTCTAAAAGTGCTACAGGCGAAACTTAAATGAGTTGACCAGTATAAGGTTGTTAGGAGAGTGTTGGTGGGTGATTTATGCACTTCCACGAAGAGTAACATGCGTACGTAAGTAAGGTAATCCGGTTATCTCAGTAGCATCCGAGGTCAAATTTACTGGGTTCCTGTTTTGTTTTATGATACTTTCATACAGTCCTGATTTTCACTTGTCTTTAGATCTATAAACTACTCTAGGCTGTTTTATCAATTCAAGAAAGAAAAATGTTCATTTATTTCAAGTGGTTTGTCTATATTTTTTGTAGAAATATTCTAATCAACGTATCCGCTGAGTTTCTTTTTTATTTATTTGATATTACAACTATGTTGTATATTGGGACAATGAGGCTTGCATTTGTGTTTCAGAAGTGAATTTCCTACTGTTAGAGACTTTAGAAGAAAGGTACCTTTGTGATTTATTTATTCATTGAAACATGAATGCAATGATTATACAACTAAATTCCTTGTTAATACCCTATAAGACCCAAAGTGTACTTTTTTTAAATAATGAATAGCATAGTCCTTACAAGTATTTCAAAGTGATTTCCGATTACCTTTTTCTTTATTCAAAGAATTGATACTAATATTCAACTAGATAGAACAATGATTGAATGATAACAGTTTAAAAATAAATGAAGACCATGTAGTTCAAGATAGATATTCCTTTCTTTTATTCATTTTATTTATTTGAACACATAAATTTTGGTACAAGAGGGCACCGAATACATATGCACCACACAAGTCACTTGATTTGTGTGTAGGCTATGATACTGCTCTGGTGCCAAAACTGAAGCAGGTCCTAGTTTGAAGATGAATCAGAAATATATACTGACGATCTCAGTTGAAGTGAAACTCATGCCATTTACGGTATGTAAGGCTGACGAGTAACATAGTTTAACTGTTATGAAACAGCTGTAAACTACAACCTTATTTTAGTGAATTTACAGACGAAGTCAATTAATGACGAACATTATCGTCAAATTGTGCCATCATCCATGAATTACACAACCATAATGGCTCAGTGGTCTAGAGGTTAAGTGTTCACACGCGAGACCTATAGGTCCTGGGTTAGAATCCTGCGTGGGGGATCCTGAATGTGCACTGCTGAGGAGTCCCATACTGGAACGAAAAGACCCTCTAGTGCTTGTGCAATGGGGTGAAGTTTGAACTTACTTAGTATTGTTTATTTGAATCATCCCATTGATGTTTAGGACTGAAATTGGTCAGTCTGTTATTGGCATATGTGCATCTTGTTCAGATTGTCTCGATATTACGAGTAAGTCACAAAGATTATAAGCAAAGTGTGATAGTGGCTATGTATGGAATATTGTGGTTCAATCAACATTAGTAAACTGATGAAACATAATATTAGTTAGTACTGAGCGATCAATATCTCAGTCTTACAGGAAGTCAGCTATAATCAGAATGACACACAAATTTACATACATGTCACTTGCAAATCATCTTGACCGAAATGATATGCCATTGACTTGTTCGGACCTGTTTTTTGATTGATTTTACCTCATATTCTTATGCTTTTGCTTTGTACTATTTAAACCTCAATCAATTTTTTATTGGTTATTTATTCTCTGAAGAAGCGGCTTACACTGAGTCACGAAACGTCAGAAAATCTAATTTTTCTACTCTTTGGGATATTACAAATGTAATATTATTATTATTTATATTGAACAATGGTCATTAATCAATAATAGGTGACAGCTAATTCTTATTTACCAATAAGCATTACAGAGTGTACTAGTTTTATTTTATCCATTTACTGATAGAATAATTGAACTCCGCCTGTAGCTCTTCTAGAGTGACTGCCGGTCCCAAGCCTGGGTAAAGGAAGATGGTTGGGCATTGAGTTAGTGACCCCATCCCGTAGAAAAATAGCTCGTTAAAAAAACGCTAACCAGATAGAATAATTTCCTATTTGATGATCAAGTTTTTAGATTATCCAAATTAGTCAACATTGAATCTTGGATTTTATATATCAGCATTATTTTACGTGAACTGATATTCCCTTTATGATTCTTACTCGCATCATTCAACCCTACAATTCTAAGATGTTATCACTGAACTATTCTGACTATAACTGACTTCCTATAAGACTGAGATATTGACCACTCAGTATTAACTAATATTATGTTTTGTCAGTTTACTAATGCTGATTGGACTACTTTATTCAATGGAGATAATTAAGCATCCGAGAAGAGTTCTATGAAAAATTTCAAATTACTTCTGTAATCAAATTCAAAATGTCTTCTAGCTTATATATACAAAGATGAATGGTACCTAGCAATGAAATTCAGGACACGCATTTCGTTATATTTCGGACTTGTCAGCTGGATATACTTGCATCTCAGAGTTGGTGTTCACTCCGGGACTTAAAACCAGTACCATTCGCTTCACCACATTGCACAATCTATTTGCTATCAGAACTCAGTAACAAAGTGTTTAAAGCGAACGGCACCGAGTTCGAGTCCCAGAGTAAACATTAACTCTTAGATGCAGATACATCTAGCTGACAAGTCTCAAAATGGGATGAGACACACATCCTAGATTCCACTACTAGCCACTATCTATCTTTGTCCATAATGTTTATGACTTAAGGTTATATCGAGGCAATTTATACAGAATTTTATTTTTATTTATTTTATATTGGTACAAGAGGGCACCAAATACATATGCGCCACACCATATTTGTGTGTGTGTGTGGGTTGTGATACTGCCAGGGTGCCCAGATCGAAGCAGGTGGTTTTCATAGGAGGCCACACCCGGAGCCTTCGACCTAAAGGTCTGATCCACAAGGTTGTGGAGCATCATAAGGAAATGCGGTGCCATGGTAGCCGGTGACCAATGATTGTTTCATACGCCATTTGTTACTTCAGGATACTGGAGCCCATGTACACCATTGGTTTGGAATCTGGGTAAAGCTCCGGACATTCGCTTTTCGTCCTCTCAATTTCGTATACAACACCGGTGCCACGAGAAGGCAGTGAGTAGGACTTCCCTGGCAGAGGCTGTATACGCGTAGCCGTGTGAGAGCATTTCGAGAGGGGGCGAGCCCACCCCACTCTCGGCCATACCAGGGCATTTGGGGGCATTCATACAGAATACACATATGTCACTAAGCGACTGATCAATGACAGTCCTAAACATCAATGAAAAGATTCAAACAAGCAATATCAAATGAATCTCCTTCTAGCTAGTTATTACATATAGAATAATAATAATGTGATGTATATTCAATTCTTGTTGTTATGTATAATTTACATTAAAATTACAGATGGATAAATTAATTAAAGTCAATAATCTAATTAATTCAGTCTATCTATTGCGTAATAGAAAAATGTTGATTTCTATTTACGATCAAAACAGGCTATATCCATATGTGTTTATTTATTTATACTTAGTAATTTAATTACTTGGTCATTTACATCAAATATCCCTAAAGGATGTTTTTGTTGCAACAAAATTATGTAAATGATGTAACTATGTGAAAGTAGTTAGTAAATAATAATAATCCAATGAACCACTTACTTACGCTTGTTACTCCTAATGGAGAATAGGCCACCGACCAGCATTCTACAACACACTATGTCCTGGCCATTCCTTTTCAGTTCTATTCAATTCTTGTTCATTCTCCTCATATCTGTCTACATTTCTCGGCGTAATGTATTCTTCGGTCTTTCTCTTCTCCTCCTTTGGCCTTGAGGATTCCATGTGAGGACTTTCCTTGAGACGCAGTTAGGTGCTTTCCTCAATCTGTATCCCATGCTCTTCCAACGCTCCTTTCTGATTTCTTCCTCTTATGTTATCTGGTTTGTTCTCTCTCACAATAGCTTGTTGCTGATAGTATCTGGTCAACAAATCCGAATTATTTAACGTAGACAAGTGTCAATAAACAGTTGTATATTCTGGATGATTGTTTTCGTAGTTGTCCATGTTTCCGCCGCATACAGTAGAAGTGTCTTGACATTTGTATTGAAAATTCTTACTTTGTTGTTGATTGACAGTTGTTTTGAGTTTCACATCTTCTTCAGTTGAGAACCAATAAATCAGTGTAAATTTATATCTTTCCAGTTTATTGTCCAGTAGTGTCTATTTACAATGACCATGATTTCTAATAACTAAATTAAAGATAAATTCTTGAGTTTCTAGTGAGAAGCCGAGATTAATGAAGTTCTATCATTAGTAGCATTATCAGGAGATAACTGAACTAGAAAACGTGAACAATCGTATATCACCTGAAAGTCAAATACTCAGTATTAGTCTTGAGTATTCCAAATCCGATCTTTAACGAGGTCATACTTTATCGCTACTTTATGCCTATTAAGACAAATTGGCTGTTTAGTGTTTTCTTTACTTATCTCCCATGCAAAACAAAACGAACATTTCTAGCAATAATATAAAAACATTCGAAATAAAGTGACAAATTTATTTAGCTCTGATTAAAACAACATCATTTAGATTAACAAACATCATTATTAAGCTCATTATTATGTTAATCTATGACTATTTCCATGTCTCTTACCTTCATTACCAAACAAACAACCAGTTAAGTTGTATTTTAAACATCCACCATTGTGACTTCATCTGACCTTGATGTAACCTGTGTAATGTAATCGTAAATGTGAATTGATTTCACTTTAGATATACAACTGAATTGGTTACAAAAAAATCCAAGAAGTCATTGAACATAAGCTCCTATTTCCATTTGTCGATGTAAAGATAACCGCTTAGTGAATAATTCATCATCATCATAACTGATTATTTCGATGTGTTTTTCAACTGTTTATACAATCATCTCTTCAAAAATCGTCAATGAAAAGTCGTTCAACATTGAAAGTACTATTAGCTGACCAACACTTGTCAAGCGGAATAAATTCACTCTGAAATAATATTATCTAGTAGGACTATTATTCATTATAAGAAGTAGGTCAATAACTTGAAAAAAATAGATACTGAAATAGTATTCAATAAAAATTATAAAATTACGTATTACGAAGTGTTCTAAAAGAGGATATTGGAGTGTGTATTTGAGAAAAACGAAACAAAAGGATTCATGAAAAATAAGAAAAGATGGATAGTGACTATCAGAGGAATCGAAGATGCGCATTTCGTCTTGTTTTGGGACTCATCAGATAGATGTAACTGTATCTCATAATTAATGTTTACTCTGGGCCTCGAACCCAGTACCGTTCGCTTCATGCGCCATCGCGTTCTCTACTTAGCTATTGAGTCCTGATAGCCACTTGTTTGTACAATGAGGTGAAGTTTAAATTCACTTGGTGTTGTTTTACTTGTATCTTTCCATTGTTATTTATGAATGCGATTGATCAGTCTTATGTTGGCTATATCGAGGCAATCCATACAGGATGCACACTACGTCGAGAAATGGTAGCAGATATAAAAAGGATGAATGGAAAATGGGAAGAACTGGGAATAATGCCCTGGACAGGGTTGGATAGGGAGTGCTGGTGGTCGGCCTATGCTCCTTTGAGAGGAGTAACAGGCGTAAGTACTAAGCAGAAAGTATATCCTTATCAATCATATTTATAATCTAAGAAGCATCCATTTCTAGTAATAAATTTGAGAGAAACTATTTTTCTGTTCCAAAAATTATTAAAACGCTTTACTAAAACCTCTTACATATAATGTAAGTGATATTCTTTTACAGTTACTAAGCATGAAACATTTTGAACACTCGCGAACTATTGTTGATCAGGAGTAATCACTATTCAAGAATCAAGTTAATAAATCAACAGATAACTAGTTGAGTATATGGAGGCTTGATTTACGACCTTTTGAAAGCGGATAACAGTTGAAAATTTTATTCAACTATCGATCAGTATGATGATCGACGAAGCCGGTCGTAAATATTTAATTCAATATTTTGCTTACTAATAAAGATATTTAAGTAGTTTAAATATTTTAACAAAATAGGTGTCATTATCAAGGTTTGATTTGATTTTAACAAAATGTTTATTTGGAAGGATTAGCTATATAATTTCTTTTATAATTGTTATTAGAATCCATAGTCGTTCTAAAGCTCAGATGATATTGTCACATTGGTCTAACCCATAGTGCTAGGTATATTTTATTGATCAAATAGAATCGTGACCATTACATTAAGTGACTCAATATCGTGTAACCTATATTTTCATGTTAACTGGCTGGTCATAGTTATCAGAAATCCCTTAACCTACGTTTTTCACTAGTTGACGCTCGTCAGCAAAGTATGCCAACAATTTTGAGGGAACGGGTACGCCTTGGTGGCTTCGAATTCAAATGCTTGCTGAATATTTTAAATATCGTTTTGAACGCTAACCAACCAAACTGTAATTATATGATCTATTAATAAGTGAACTAAAATAGAAAGTTTTATCATTTATAGACATAACAAGCCGTTAAATCCTCATCACATGGTTAGGCTGCTCTTGTTAATATCAATATTCAGCTACTTATCGATAGAAGTTACGATCTCTTCGTAAGTCAGTGGTCTTTCAAATTAAAATGCCATAACCTGACCACGCATACATCAATCACTGTCGATAAGTTAATGACACGATTCTAAATCATCCCCACAGATCACTCGCTCAACTGATCAAATTTAGACTTCTGAGGTTTGTTTTCAAAATACGAAAAGGGTGATATTGAGACGATAAAAAGTGGAACGATAAGACAGATCTCCACTTCTCAGAGTTTTCTTGGATATTCTGAATCACAGGAATGGAGATGGGACAATACACAATGGTACAAATGAGGAGTATTTTGGAAAGAATAAAATTGATATGAACTAGATTTGCAATATTGCGTTGCTATGACGTCAATTTACGTATTTGTCGGACAGATTATGTAATTTCTAAACACGATTATATCTGTTTAATGTATATTCTTATATACGCTCGACGTTTCAAATAAAATAGTGGCCATAGTTTGTTCATGCTTCATTTCTTAAAAGCTGATATTCACAAGCATAAAAATTGTTAAACGTCTCAACTGGTTCCAATCACTATTCATTTCTGATATTCCCCATCATCAAGATAAGTTGTTAAGCTTCTAGCTTGTAAACAAGCGCTTCATCATCACATTTAAATAATTACAAGGGGAGCAAGTAATGTTCAGCTTAAGAATCGTAGGATTTGAATGTGTTAAAGGTGTCTAACTCAATTAAATAGAATCAATCATTGAAAATTGATTTGCAATGTACAGTGAAGAAAATAAAAATTTAATCCAGTCATTGGAACGTTTTAGTTTAAAAGCCAAAAACCCGTATAAAAATCACAAATGACTTTCTTGTAATAAGTGTGATGTAAAGGTTAGACACATAAATCAATTACAATGTGTATCGCATTGCTAATTAACAGTCATCTTCATGTACACTACATAATCTACCTGGAATGCAGATGCTAACAGAATTGACTCAGTTAATCTTCATTAAAGGTAACTAAACCAGATCCTTTTTGATGATGAGCACCATAGTTCAGAAGATCATGAGACTTGAGTTTGACCAGGAATTTGTATTAATTAAATGACAATAATAAATAAACTGATCACCCGTAGAATAAATGATGGAATATTGGAACCAATACAAATTCACTAACAACTTCAATTATTATTTTGTATAACATTAACCTAACAATCACGATTACAAGATTATCTGAGATATAACTTGACCTATCTTAAACAAAGCATTCAATGAAGATGAATTGAGAGATATTAAACAAATTATTGAACATTTTCAATGATGAGTATCAAATGAATTTCTCATTGAATAACTCAACAGTCATGTAAGTACGTAAATTGGTTCATACAATGAAGTTTAACGCTATTATTCTAAATGTCTGCCCCCAAATGCCTTGGTACGGCCGAGAGTGGGGAGAGTCCGCTCTCCCTCTTGAAATACTCTCACATGGCCACGTGTATATAGCATCTGCCAGGGAAGTACTACTCATTGCCTTCTCGTCGCACTGGTGTTGTTTACGAAATTGAGAGGACGAAAAGCGAATATCCGGCACTTCATCCAGGTTGGTGGACATGGAGAGTTCACCTAGGGGATTCGGAAAACCCTGATTGCAAACCAATGGTGCACATGGGCTCCAGTATCCTGAAGGAACAAATGGCGTATGAACCAATCGTTGATCACCGGCTATCATGGGACTGCATCTCCTTACGATGCTCCACTGCCTTGTGGGTCAGACCCTCAGGTCGAAGGCTCCAGGTGTGGCCCCCTAAGAGCACCACCTGCTTCGGTTTGGGCACCCGGGCAGTATGACAGCCCTCACACATATCAAATGAGATTTGTGTGGCGTATATGTATCTGGTGCCTTCTTGTACCAATATCTATGTGTTAAAATAAATATAAATAAGACTGTTATCAACACAATCTTACAGACTGACGTCTGGATGGATAAGGATACATTTAAAAAATGACTTACTATATAGATGAAAATTATAAGCAACAGTATGAGTTGATAACCAAGTAATAATTGGTTTACTCAACTTTGAACTATACATTTTTATAACTAAAGTATTCACGAGTAACTGCTTTTGTTGATTACATAACTTCTGCTTTATATTTCATTGTTTAATCTTATACTAACTGTTCTCTTATTGGTTGATACACATCTAATCTGTCAAGTTATGATGAATTAGTTATTTTACTGCTTACCTGTTTTGAGAACCAACTGTTGTTTTCCAGTTCGTTAACTCAAATGTGACTTTTTAACCCAGGTTATTCAATATTTATTGTAAGACCATTTATTATATATGTTGATATTCATATATCAATCGAAAGTAAGACAGTATTTTGGCTTTAGTCAATCACGAGTGTTTTACTCCAGAGAAACTAAGAGAATAGCAATACTTTTCCTAACAGAAGTGATTAACACAATGAACAGTTCAATCTAGTAAGTAGAATGTAAGTCCTCTAAGTCAGGACCAACGTAGAACCTGATATATATTTCTATTGGTTGCCACACGAAATGAGCACAATGAGAGAACGCTAACGAGACGAGTATCAATGTACAAGAAAAACTATTACTATTATTATCACTATTAATGGTAATAGCAAATACTAAAGATAAAATATGTGATTCAGGAAGAGTGAATTTGCAGAGGAAAAAACAGGGTGATCTTAAAACTGAATATAAGGGACGACAAAGAATAAATGGATTTGTATCACAACTGTTAGATCCAAGTGAAGATTAAATTACGAGTAACTTCTGAGACATATTAATGGAATAATATGATATATACATTCTTATTGTATAACTGTTCAGTAACTAGATTGTGTATATCTATATTTATCATATTATAAGCTTCATTTTGACCTATAACTTATTATTATACGATTTACTGTTCTTAAATTATACTCGGTTTATTAATTACTGTCTCCCACGTTCACAGTCACTTTTGGCTTTATTTGGCTGGTATATGAACCAAGTATGTCTGAAATAAGTGATTCGCATAGTGGAAGCTGTTGTTTGTGTTCTGGACTCAAATGGACGGGCTAGGCGAGCAAAAGACCAATAAGCACGCTAGGCTGATCAGACCAGTCGAACGTCATTGGTTTAGTACAGCACAAGAGTGAATAAGTCGTATTTCGATTTGCAAAAAAATACGTGATAACTAACCGGACTTAAAGTCACAACAACGACCACCGATTCTAACCCATGTATTCTATCGTCTCCAATCATTTATCGTAATGATCACACCAACACCGATCAGGCAGTTTAAATCTCCCTCTAAATGCAAGTTGTTGCTTCAGGACTGGTCTGCGTCAATACCTGAACTGAGGATAGGAAGTGAAGTAGTCGAACGCGTTGACAACTTCATTTATCCTGGAAGTCTGATCAGCACTAATGGGTCGGTGTCTGACAAAATCTCAGCACGGATTCGAAAAGCTCGTTTGGCTTTTGCCAACTTACGTCACCTATGGAGAAGGCGAGATATTCGTCTATCAATAAAAGGACGAGTATACTGCGTGGCAGTTCGTTCTATTTTAATTTACGGCAGCGAAACATGGCCATTAAGAGTAGAAGACACTCGTAAGCTACTAGTATTTGACCACAGATGCCTTAGAAACATTGCTGGCGTCTGTTGGGATCACCGGGTAAGTAATAGTGAGGTTAGACGCAGGGTATTAGGGAATGATGGTAAATCAGTTGATGAGGTTGTGAGTCTTCATCGACTGAGATGGTTGAGCCACGTGTTGCGTATGCCTGAACACCCATTACTACGACGTGCAATGCTAACCGGTGTTGGGGATGGTTGGAAGAAAGTTAGGGGTGGCCAAACCAGAACGTGGCATCAGTGCTTGAAGTCACTAACTTGTAGTCTGAGCCATGTTGGTAGATGCAGACTACTTGGTTGGGGTCCGCGCGACTATCGTAACCAATGGCGTGAGACTCTGTGTGACATGGCTCAGAATCGATCACAATGGCGTAGGTGTATACACTCTCTGTCTTCCCTTAAACTAAGAGATTACAATCGCTTCATATCTTTCTTCCTACGTGCGAAATCTTTCTTCCTGTACTATATCCTTATATACAATCTTTCTTTTATATATTATCACCATTGACTTAACTACTTTTATGAATCCGGTGTTCATCTTGCTGTGCTAATGCGGTATGGCAACTTGGACTGATGCATATATGTGCCTGGTCCTATGTTGTAACTGACTGACTGACAATACATAGTGAGACTAGATGGTGGTTGGAGGTAGTCGACAGGAAACTCTGGACACGGGTTTCGTGCTACTTGGCACTCGTCAGCAAGGTGTACCTGTAGTCTTGAGGGAACTGGTGCTTCCTGACGAATTCGATCCCGTGTCACCCAGCTTCACAGTCAGAGACGTCACCACTGAACTATCCGAGCCGCGACCGACCTCCTGTAGGACTGAGATGTAATCACAATTGATTGATCACTGGGTGGTGATCAATGTCATGCGTGGGTTTCCTGTCGACTACCTCCAACCACCATCTAATCTCAATATATAGTGCGCGCAGTGTCGAGTCACCTAGACTGGTGGCTACATTGCAACATGATCGATAGCAATCGATCTGCACTAATAAGGACTAGACACGCATGATATTGATCGCCACCCAGTGACCAATCAATTGTTACAATACATAGTTCAATAGTTATTGACTTCATAGATTGATGTCACATCTTCGTTTGATTGTCCCGCTTTAACCTTTACATACATACATATACAAACATTCACTTTTTTTTCTCTCTAAAATTCTATCATTATTACCAAGTGAAAAGAGTTGAAATAAATGATCATAACTTCCTTCATAATTACAACAGACATACTATTATTGTTAATCATCATTTCATTTCATTTTAAACGAGAATGTATCATTTGGATCATGTATCAAGGCACACACTTTAAAATAGATGATAACAACAACAACAACCAAAAAAAGAGATAGATAGAAAGAAAGAAATGTAATCATTGTAATAAATTGATGTAAACATACACATAATCAAATATAAGAATAAAGAGTTATGTGTGAAAAGGTTAACAAACCAATATAAACAGTAAATAGGAAACAATGTGATTCGATTCTAATAATCACTTTCATAAATACATTCATAGTATAAAATGAACTATGAGATGGTTATGAGAAGGGGGTGGAAAGGGACAAAAGAAAACAGTTTAAAAGATAAAAGCTAATAAAGAAAGAAATTAAAAATTGTGTATAATACATGACTTTATCATTTAAATATAACTACTAATGCTTGTATTCCATGGCAGTAATAATAATGTGTCATTTGTTCAGACGGTAGTTTTCTCACACACACACACACCCTCTCTCTCTCTTCATCAATCAAACAAACAAACTGATTATTAAGGATACAATTCATGTCAATTAGTAAATATATATATATATATATATATATATATATATATATATATATATATATATATATATATGGCTAACAGTTTACAAAATATGGAATAATTAAAAAATAAACAAACCAATATAAAATTAATTAATGTCATGCAGGCAACAAAACTTGTAATCATCACAATTAAAAAAGAATGGTAATTATAATAATGATAACGATTATTATCCATAACAGGAATTAGTGGGGAAAATTGTTTTAACAAAAAAAAAAAAAGAAAACCAGCCGAACTCATCATCATAAACAGCGTGTACACACCACGGCCTCACTTAATACGCATAACCAGTATACGGTGTATATCATACAGAGGGGGAGTGTATGTAAGTAGGCCTGTGCTCCTCCACAAGGAGTAACAGGTATAAGTATGTTTGTGTGGCAGATACGTACAGATATACACAAGCATGTAGATTGATAAATTGTATATTTGTTGACCAACTGTCAGCTGTCTTGACTCTCTCTCTCACTCTTAACACATAACATAAATAATACGATATACACAAAAAGAAAACTGATTGGGTTATAATAGTAGAAATTGTCTTTTGACGTTAATTTTCACAATTTACATTATCGTCAATACTGTTTGTATTATTGACTAAAGTAGAAGATTGTGATTTTAGTAACGAATTATTATCATTATTATCCTTAACGGTATTTTCGATAGGAGTAGTAGTCAAATCATTGACAATACTAAGCGACGACAAAGACTGATCATCAATATTACAATGGTTGGTTAGTTCAGATGGTGATGATGACGATGATGAATCGACAGTTTCAATTTCGTCGAATCCAGTCGCCGTCACTGTTGTTGTTGATGATGGCAGTAGTTCAGTTTGAATATAAGCTGGATTATTATCATTACTATTATTATTCTGTTTAACTTTAATATAATAACATTGAAACGGTTTACTCCTTGTTGTTATCTTCAATGTATCCATAGCTTCATAGGCATAGAATTTCACATCAGTATCAGAATCTTCAGCTAAACGAGTTAAACAAGATTTAATTTCATTTTCAATATTTTTCTCTTCTAATTGTGAACCTAAATTGCTAAGTGCTTGAGCGACCTATCAATTATAATAAATAAAGTAATAATAATAATAATAATAATAATAATAATAATAATAATAATAATGAGTAACAATAATAATAACAATGACGATAAGCAATTTGAATCTTATTATTTTCGCATTGACTCAATCGTCACTCTTGGTTATAAGTCACCTTAGAATCTAAATATGAAGGTTAATAAAATTACCACTTAGTTGTTTACATGATGATGGATTCAATGGAACCCTCTAACTACTGTGCCACAGCTCCGAAAACCAAATTAAATTGGTTAGGATTTTAGGATTTTTGTGTCATGTCAAACTATCGTCAACTATTGGTTGGGAAAATTACGCGGACTTCAAGCGGATAGTATGCACGCGCACACACAGCTCAGTCCAAAAATCGATAATTTAGTGGACTAATGTCATGTCTAGGTTCGATCTCCTTTTAGTATACTTTCAACTTACTCCAACACCAAGTATCCCGCGTCAGTTTGGGCACCCGAGCAGTATCACAGCCCACACACACACACAAATATAGTATGGCGCATATATATTTGGTGCCCTCTTGTACAGATATTTATGTGTTGAAATAAATAAATAAAATCCCGCGTCGAGGTAGGCGGTGGTTGGGTATACATAATGTGTCCCAATCACCTCAGTCGATGAAGATTAACTACCTTATCAACGGATTTTTTTATCTTTACCAAGTATCATGTGTCTAATTTCAGCGTTGCCTATTTAGTGGTCCGAACATACCCACTCAATACTTCCAGAGCATCTACAGTCAGACACTAATAACCTACGATAATAACCTGTTTTTAAAAACCACATTTCACGGCCATTAATACAGTTAGTACACTTGAACAATACTAATAACAATATCAACTAGTGGACATTTTCGACATCTCCACATCTACTTAAAAGCTACCACATATGAAGACTGTTGAATGAAAACAGGAAACCTTATAATTATTGACGTTTTAGGTTCGAATACCGGCTCCAACTAATTCGGTTTGGATAGTTGCCTAGAGCTAAGTTCAAGTGTGGTTTAAAGTCAAGCAATCGGGTTCGTACTTCGTTGAGTTACACAACTTAGTCATATTATTTTTTCACAAAGGAAAGAAGCACCTGCAGAAATGAAATTGTAATTACTTGTCGTAGTAGTGTAACGATCTTATACACAAACGCCTTTAATTGGAGTGTAGTGAATAAGGATATTTTTCATAGCGATTTAAATTCATTACTGGAAGGATAATGAATGAGACTTACTCCCTGAGTGTAAATAAATAATTAATACAGACATTTTCGATTATTGTTGCTTTTGAATAAAAATTTTGAGCAGGCTCCTCTGTGCGCAATCCAAACATTTGTCGTTCAGAAGTGATTAGACGTGAACAGTTCAATTACCGAGATATTTTCATTAATCTCAATTCATAGACTAGTCTACCTACAATTGAAGCTAGCAGTATCTCATCTAAATCAGGTTAGATTAATCCGAATTATCGCCAACCTATTAAGTATTGATAGCTTAATTATAACTGAACATAACATCAAACAGTAAACTGATTAATATATCTGTGAAACTTCAGTGACTGAGGTAACTTACATATGTGATAGGTAAGACCACAAATCGATTACCCTAATAAGTAATGCTTCGTTAGCATAGGAGAGGATAGAAATGTTTAAACTGAAATACGGATACCACTAATGATTACTGGTCCAGTTACTGAATGAAATCGCAAGCTTTGTTATTATGTTCGATAAGATCTTATGTGACTATTCAAAATTGATTGAATAGTAGTCCAGATTCATTTGTATCCTCCTGTTAATTTCGAATTTCAATTCATATATTTATTTCATTTGCTTTCTCTGAATTATATTTAATGTCTCTATTAAAGTTGGACAGTGACTAACAGTAGAACTCAGGACGCCCATTTTGTTCCATTTTAAAATCATCATCCAGATAAACCTGTATATCGGCGTTGATTTTCATGTTGAGACTTGAACATAATATACTTTTGGCTCCAAACGCCAATACACTATCCATGAAAACATATAGTCCAGATAACCACCGGTTTGTGTAACGAGTAAAAAATTTTATTAATAAGTTTACGTATCTTCCCGTTGTTAAAGTCTCAGTGTAAACATTAACATCAGTATGCAGATACATGTAGATAACGGGCCCCTCAATAGTGGGGTGGGAAATACATCCAGAGCTCCACTAACTATCTTCACTAAATGACAATATCGAGCTAATCCGCTCAGAATCTGATCAATTGTAATCATTAAATCCAACAACAACAAAAGTATAAGGTTTGACAAATATATATTCCTTATACCTAAATTTCTTTCTTATTACATTTATAATACAATTTACTTTGAATCATTTTGATTTCTACATTCTTGTCAATTGACTTGCTTCATTATATTCATACATGTGACGATGGTGTTATACAAATATGAACTGAAACATACACTGTTTTTAATGATAAATTTTACAGGTTGATTAAAATTACTATTTTACCCTATTATAGTAATAATAATTGAATAGAGTACCTCATGAACTATTCTTATCAACCATTAACATAAAACACTAATGTGATAATGATATAGATAATATGAATTTACTTACTTTAAACCGAACATTAGGTACATTATCTGTATGCATTGATAAAACAGTAGGTAATAAATACTGACAACAAATTGTTGGATTGACAACTTTACACAAACTTATAATACTTTGTAAACAAATCATACGATAAAGATAATTTTCATCACGTGACAAGTGGATAATCTATAAATTGTTAATTGTAAAATAAAAAGCAAAAATAATGATATATATGCATATGGGCTGTAGTAATCATCGATAAGTATTTATTGAGATTATAAACCGATCAATGTTAGGCCAGTATTGAAAACCTAGAAGTATTGAACTAGTTTCGACAGTTAATTCTTGGAGTTCTAGTGAGAAAACCGTGACCAGTGGAATTCAACCATATCAAGTATGAGGCAGTTACCCACAGAAGACAATAGAAGATGGTTGAGTAATTTTGTGGATGGGTTGAGGTTATACACTAACACTGTTGGATGATGGCTCAGTGCTCGTGTGAGTGACTGAAGGTTTCGGGTTCGAATCCTACGTGCGGAATCGTGAATTTGTACTGTTAATCATTGTGTAATGTAGCAGTTTAAAAATTTAAATTATTTGCTGATGAATCACTTGTTCAATAGCTTATCATTGTGCACTTACTTTTACAAGGGGATAGCGAAATTGGGAAGTAGAAAAAAGGTATTAGTTTCAGAATAAATACTCGATTGAAGACTGTTTGTTCAGGAAAAACAATCTTCACTTTACACATGAAACGGATAACCAGTAGAAATCGATAAGTCTACATTATTCAGTACCTTTGACTTCATTTATCAATTTACGTGTCATGTGATAGACATAAATTAGAACAGAGACACGAGTACATTTTTATATTGCTGAGTACATTCTAAAGAGTTAGAGACTACATATTGCCACGAAAGTACACAGTTCAATACCTCGATATTTCATTGACAGTGGGGATATTACAGAGGTTTATCAACTATTCGAAATCACTAACGAATAAAAAAGCAACTTCTTTACGCTTCTCTGAAGTGATAGCAAATTAAAAATCCACATTAAATGTAAGTACTCAAAAAGAGACAGTTGTTAATTTATCACTGTCATGGTAAATTCATAATTTTGATTAAATCATTTCCAATTATCACTATTATTTGCCTTTTGCTATGCAACCTTCACTTAGTTACTGAGAAGTCGGGTCGAGTGTGAGGAACGTGTAAACCGAGAACAATGGAAGATGGTCACGAAATATCGTGGATTGATTGAAGTTAGACTTGTACACCATTGGATTCCAGCTCAGTAGTCCACAGGTCAAGCATTCACGTATGGATACGGAGGTTTTGGTCCCCGATGACGGTCGTGGGTGAGTAGCGGTGGGGAGTCCCATATTAATCATTGTTTTTTCTTCAGTCGAATTCGTAAAGAGAGCTAACTGTATTTTTTATTATCTCTCTTATTACAACCTAGTCACTATTAATGCTTCGTATTTTTCGAACACTTTATTGTCGCTGAAAAATTTTCAAATCAAAACATGATTGAACAGGGACGTAATTATGTTCCAAATAAATATGATAAAATGAGTTTACTATATTATTTATTTGAACACATAGATATTGGTACAAGGAGGCACCAAATACATATTCGCCACACCAATCTCATTTGATTTTTGCGAGGGCTGTGATACTGCTCGGGTGCCCAAACCGAAGCAGGTGGTTTTCTTAGGGGGCCACACCCGGAGCCTTTGAACGAGAGTAAGAATTTTAATGTGAAAAACGTTAGTATATTTATAATTTCACAAGACAAAACTTCA
This sequence comes from Schistosoma haematobium, assembly GCF_000699445.3. Classification (NCBI taxonomy): domain Eukaryota; kingdom Metazoa; phylum Platyhelminthes; class Trematoda; order Strigeidida; family Schistosomatidae; genus Schistosoma; species Schistosoma haematobium. The sequence goes on from NC_067200.1 coordinate 14,072,895, forward strand.
CAGTCTTCTCCAATAATCCGCTAGAGCTAATTAGCTAAGATATGGCTAGTCAGCCTGTCCCAACACAACTCTACACGGAACATGCTTTAACCCAATCCATATTCCGTCAACAGTATTAACAAAGAGAGGAAATTTCGTATTTACGTTTTGTTGCGAATTCTTGTCAACTAGGGAACTTGATATAAACCAAACATTACTGAACAACGGCTTAATTCTAAAATAATAAGCTTTATATTAACATAAATCCACGACCCCACCATAAATAGAATGCAGAATTTCCACGTCCTTCAGAAGGCGGGTTATCTTCAAACTGCTGAAGTTAGAGATGTGAACCGCCCCCAAATGCCCTGGTATGGCCGAGAGTGGGGAGAGTCCACTCTCCCTCTTGAAATGCTCTCACATGGTCACGTGTATATAGCCTCTGCCAGCGAAGTACTACTCATTGCCTTCTCGTCGCACCGGTGTTGTTTACGAAATTGAGAGGACGAAAAGCGAATATCCGGCACTTCATCCAGGTTGGTGGACATGGAGAGTTCACCTAGGGCATTCGGAAAACCCTGATTGCAAACCAATGGTGCACATGGGCTCCAGTATCCTGAAGGAACAAATGGCGTATGAACCAATCGTTGATCACCGGTTATCATGGGACTGCATCTCCTTACGATGCTCCACTGCCTTGTGGGTCAGACCTTCAGGTCGAAGGCTCCAGGTGTGGCCCCCTAAGAGCACCACCTGCTCCGGTTTGGGCACCCGGGCAGTATGACAGCCCTCACACATATCAAATGAGATTTGTATGGCGCATATGTATTGGCGCTTCCTTGTACCAGTATCTATGTGTAAACACATACACATAGATGTGAACCAATGAACTCTATCATGAAAAAGGTGTTTTTCTCTGAAACTGGAAAGTCCAAGTGGGGTGTAGATATGTTCAGACTGTTCTATGATTTCATTGGTTTGCTTTAAATAGTAGTTTACCGGTTTAAATTAAGAGACTTTATTCTAAAGTTATCCATACGTTTGATTCCACACAGTTAATCTCATTCATACTATTAAATATAATAAGAACGAAATCAAGAATAATTTTCTGATATTATTAATTTTATTGTGAAAAAAAACCAGGTGAACGATATTAGATTACGTAGTAAAATGAGTGATTCAAATTATTTGCTGCTTGTTAAGGCAAACATCAAAGAAATAATTAAGCCTAAATACTTAATTAACTCTTCCTTACCTTCACAGATTATGTTATTAATACAGAAAACTGATCATTTCAGTAATATCTCATTAATTTAAAAATAACTAAGTGATGAGCGCCGCATAAAATAAAATGTGTGAAGGAGGAGCGAGATATTGTCTGGTCTTCATTAACCGATTATCTTAATCTCACACGATTACATAATGTTGGCTGTTATCCGATCGCTTTGATTGTTAACCGTAAAAGTACACCTTCAGAATATATATATATAACATTATATTATGTGCTTGCTAAATTATTGGCTCGCTCTTTTTTGTTCTTCCCTACTCCAGATTCTTGCGATCATACTGCTCTAAACACTCCCACTCCCCCAGCACACAGTATACTTCATTTGGGTTAGACACACAATTACCATAAGTTTAACGTTTCACCTGTATTACCAATTTATTTTATAGTTATTAATAACTGGTTATATCATTTGGTCTTCATTACTGGGTAGAGATGGTTAAAAATTAGTTCCTCATTATCAAATGGAACAATCAGATAGTATCATTAGCCCAATGTAAACGTATGGTCTATAACCGAGTATATGGTCACCTATATTGTTACAAATAATTAACAAGTCTAAAAAAATTGTATTGACGTTACGAAGTTAAAATTATAGAAGCTACCTCCGATCGAATGAAAATTAAACAACTGAACAGTATTATTGATCTTCAAATAGTGAGTATACCTTATAAATAGATATAATATCCATGAGATTCTAACTGATTTATTCTTATGAATTACGGCTATTTGATGAGATATTTTAAGAGTAAATACAGAACCGTACATGATTTAGCATAACAAATAGTGTATTAGATTGTACAAAATCTTCAGTAAGATATGTGACAGATCCAATTAAGTGACACTAAAATTGAGTTTCAACTCAAGAAAATAATTTAAATGCATCGTCCTAACTAAGAGACCCAAAGCTTATGGACTCAATCTCTGATAGTGTCTCAGATGTGCAGTTTTGAGGAGTCCTATAACACAATAAAACAGCTGTCCAATTATGTTTCTAGTTTATAGAACAAGTTTGAAACAACCACAGAAAACCAAGAATCACTAGAAAGCCCTTTCACCCTAGTATAAAACTTCTCAACAGTGTGTATCCCCGGCCACACCGAGGATCGGGATCAGATCCAGGACCCTTATGTTTTGAAACAAGTGTTTAACTCTTAAACAATTGAGTTATTATCCGATAATTTACTTTAATCAGTTCGTATTGTTATAAAACCATTTGCCAAACCAAATACTGAGTAACTACCTCACACTTAACAAGTCACAGTTTCTTACTAAGAACTCCCAGAATTACCAATGATCTTTGATTTTTTTCATTTTATTATCAATATTCCCATATAGCAAACTAAATTCCAATGAAACAATCTTCATCAAAAAAAGTTTTTTTTTAACTATTTATCTATGATAAAACAATATATTACATAATAAAAGAGTGTAATTATGAAGAATATATACCCCTTATTACTTACTTTTGGTATAAAGTATTGACTAGCCCATTCTGATCCAAATTTTTTACATAAATTTACAAGATTTTCAACAGCTGCTTCTCTAATTGCATAAACTTGATCAATAAGCCATGATAAACATAATTCAATTAGTTGATTATTAAAAAATTCTAAACCTAATTGTTCCGCTAATAATGGCATATATTCAATAATAGCTAAACGAACACGCCATTTTGGATCTTCAGCTAATTGTATAATAGCTGGTAATAAATTAATAGTTAAATGATCAATTCCAATAATTGAATTAACTTGTTCTAAATTTGAAATTACATTTAAACGAACTTCTGGATTATCATCATTTAATTGAGCAAGAAATATAGGTAATAAATGTTCAATTGTTAAATTTTTACCAATTAATGGAGCTAAACCAAGTATAGCATTAGCTAATGAAGATTTTACATGAGTATTTGATTCATTTGTAAGACTTTTAATTGCTGGTAATAATTGTAACATAATTATATCATCTTTTGATGCTAAACCATTATTATTATTATTATTATCATTGAGATTATTGACTGAATCAAATTTCTCATCAATTTCCATCATTTTATTATCTAATGTTATTGTTGTAGAAGAATTTTTACAATCTTTTGTATCAGAATTAGTAGTTTTATTAGTAGTATTTATATCAGCATCAATTGGTAAACCTAGTAGACATTTGGCAAATGCTTTTACTTTTCCAGCAGCAAATGCTCGTACTTCAGCTTCTTCATCATGAAGTAGTTTCATGAAGAAAGGCTAGATATTTAGAATAATTTTTAAAAAAAAAAAGTAACGGAATGAATATGATTGAAAAGTTCAGGTTGAAATAAGAGATATTTTTGTGCAAAAAATTAAGCAAATAGATATAATTTATAGCAAACTATACGAGATACATGTCAACAATGGACCATTCTATAACAACAACTCATGTATTTCAATGTACAAAGTATGTACTTGACCAATCTTACAATATTACATTTTTATTCTTAATACTGTTCGGATAAAGAATTAGTACAGAAGTGATTAAACACTTCATATTCTTAGGAATGATTGTATCTTAAACTGGGAATCCAGTTGTAACAAATCTACAGTTGACCTTTTGTGAAACCAGAGATTTAAACTAAATTTAATCTATTTTATGGGTTAGAGTTATGATGTTTGAAGTCTCGAATCACATTATGATACAATCTTTTCTATCCTTCTATATATTTACCATACAACTATAAATATGAATGTACAGCTTAAGTAAACGATTTTACATAACTATTATTCAATTATTATTGTGACTTTTATGTTTTTCGTTTTTCTTCATGTCTGTCTAGCGGACAATTATTTTCTATAATTCTGATACGTAAATTATTTTCATCCTTCTATTTTTCTCAAACTCCCTGATTATTACACAACCTCATTTGAGATTTGGAATCTCGAATCACTTTATGATGTAGTCTTTTCTGATTTTTATTCTTTAAAATACTTAATAAACTATTTTGTTATCCGGCTGATACAATCGAATATACTAAAAGGCCTAGTAATAGAATCCGTAACTCTTTATCATTAGTGAAACGATCTCATTCAAAATCTTCTCTATATGAATTACTTGACCAGTACATTTTCGAGACTCGAATAATTCACCGCAATTTGCTCGTGAACTAAGAACTCTCTCATCATTTGTTAGGTGTACTGATGCTAATCTTTCCTGTGAAACTTCCTCAAATATGCTTACAACTTTAAATATTTTCTATTCGACTAGTGAAATCATAGTAAAATCACGGTGTAACCATTATTATTACTGAACTCACTTTCCAACCGTTGCTACTAACTTAACGTGGTCGGACTTGCCTATTGTGCCTATCGGGTTATACTTGCTGGAACAATCAATTCTCAAGGTCCTACAATGCCAGATAAATCAGTTTAAGAACGGTAAGACTAAAAGCAACAAACGCAAGTTCTGAGGGTGAAGTTATACTGCTGACTGTACAGAGATGTGACGGCAGTAAAGTGTTTCCCTTCAGACAACCAGTATGAGAGATGTGCCATTCCACAAAGTAAGGTTAGGGTTAGAAAAAGTCAACTCTAAAAACGCACACCTTGTCTTATCCCACGGATATCCGTTTCCGGTGGTAAGGTCTCATAAAGTACGGAGCTAACACGAAAATTACGCACAAAAATGTCGTGTGTGACCGACCTTAAGCAGTCGTCCCTTGGGCACTGCGGTCACGCTCTCAGGTCACTAAGACCATCCCTGGTCCAATTTCCTTTTCAGGTACCTCCAGAAGAACCGTTCCACGGTGTGGGCAACTGGGAAGTGACAACAGCGCTCATACCTCTAACAGCACTCAAGACCATTGAGGATGTTCCGACCATTTTCGTCTCCGAAGGATTGCTGAAATTCAGTGGCAACACCATGTTAGCAATGCAGAGGTTCGGAAACATGTGTCTGGGAACAGTGATGATAATTTAATTGGTGTCATCATCTTGAAACACCTGCTCCAGTGACTTAGACATGAGCTACGAATGTCTTTTCCCTAGCGACTTTTACATTATGCTCTACTTGCTGACGCTCGGACTAACTGGATAAGGTGGTGGTTGGTTTATGACACGGTCTTGAGGTATGAAAGAAATGTGTACAGGACTGGCTTTTGTTAGTTAAGACCATCTGTTTGTGATCTTAGGAATGATGCAACACAGTGGGTTGAGACGTTATTGAAAATGGATCAGAATAGAAGCCAGTGGGCATTCTGATGTAACTTTCTTCTACTTTTTTCATAAAAGTGAGAGTAACCCCTCTAACTGAAAGATTCCTTTCTGGTTATATTTCTCCCAACTGAACCGCTTCACCCATCATTATTATTATTTCGCTCTCACATACTAATTCCCATTTATTTTCGTTGTTCTTTTTTATTATACCCACTTTCTTTTCTCTATCTCTTCACAATCTCATTTCCAATAAATCTATTCTTGTTACACCTCAATGAGTAGGAAAATTGTATTTCTGACGTTTCGTAACTTTATATAAGCCACTTCTTCAGAGTAAATAAATAATATTCTAATAATATTATCTAAACTTTTGTTAATTTAGCTCGATCATTTAATTACTCTGAAGAAGTGGCTTACATTAAGTCATTAAACGTCAGAAATACAATTTTGCTACTTATTGAGATATAAAAAAAGATATTTATCATAAACTCTCTACCTAATGTTCAATTTATTTGAAATTATCAAGTCTAACCTTAGTACTGATACCTATAAACTCATTAATAATCGAATTAAATTATCCAAGTGCAAATGTAACTGGTACAATCATCGAATATTTAACAAACGTTGTATAGACAAAATCGTTTCTATTTTGTGGCACGTATATATTCTGGTACCCCCTTGTGCCAATGTTTATCTGTTCAAATAAGTAATAAAAGCTAGTACTTATAAGGCAAAGCTGCAATTACAGACCCAACATCTCTGACTGTGACATAATAAGCTGAATTCCATGGAGGGCAACAGCACCCTGCAGATTGTAGAAGGGTATTAATGTTGGTCTCAGCGACCTGGTAGCGTGACCGCAGAGCCCAAGGGACAACTACCTGAGGCCGGCCGCGCACGACCTTTTTGTGGGAGATTTTTGACGTGTTAGCTCCGTTCTTTAAAGGGCCTTATCGCTGGAGACGGAGATCCGTGAGGTAAGGTGAGGCGTGATATTTTCATAGCCGACCTTTCTAATCCCTTCCTTCCTTGTGAGAAGGCAGCATCTCTGCAGATGCTGGTTGTCCGAGGGAAACACCCTGCTGCTATCACACCCATCTATAGTCAGCAGTACGACTTCGCCCTTAGACCTTGAGTTGTTGCTTTTAGTTTTACCATTCTCCAATCGACCTCCCTGGTATGGTAGAACCTACAGGAACATATGTTCCGGCCAATATAGCTCGGTTGGGTCATCACGATAGGCAAGCCCGACCACCACGTCAAGGTAGAAGCTACGGTCGGGCTAGATAAGTCTTGTTGAAAAGTAAAATTTTCAGTAAAAGCTTTGAATCTAAGGTCTAGTGTCAATTAACTTCAAACATGTGGGAAACCATGAAACTAAGACGAAATCAGAAACAATCAACAGTTATTATATTACCAAACTATACGAATGTATTATAGGACAAAAGTTAGAATCGTAACCAGATTGCTGAGTAAATTAGTTGAGAACGAAAATAACAATATGTTGATAATTATTGTGTTGTAATCTATTTAAAGTTTTAAAAAAAATTAAGGCACTTGAAAACTCCCCAGTGCTAAAAATAGAAATCATTAGTCACACTTCATGAATGATAGGTAACTTTCGCATTGGGAATAGACTATACGCCAACATGGAATACCAGATATCAGACCACAGGATTTACAGCATAATGCTCCATGCATATAATCCGAAGATTATACAATACAATGGGGAATTCAAAATGACAGCCATTAATCACAACGATTGATGCCTAACCAACCAACTCGATTGTACTTTAACCTTTAATGTATGATAAATGAATGATTTGAGATTTCGCATATCAACTATACTAGTGATCAGATAAGCTAAGAATTTTATCAGAACAGCTGGCTTGAATTAGCAAACAATATGAATACGAAAAAAGCTATTTGACCTAAATGAAAGATTTATGCAATGTGTGTGGGTTAAACTGATGGTGTCAGTAGTTGAAAGATGTAAAAAGTACATGAACACAGTGAATCTGTATTTCTGGATTTAATTGGCCAACTTAGAAAATAGAGTAAAATACAGCTCTCACTAGTTAGGAGTGTTCACAATCAACACATTCATCACACTAACATAAAATTCATTATCAAAGACATGTAAATGTAGTTGTATATGTGGATTGCGTGATATTATGTTTGTACAGATAGAATGGATAATTTAGCGACGCTATCATTTCTATAAAATACACGAACAACCATTACCTTCAGTTTTAATTATCATTTGACCCCAGTTATAAATTTTTTTTAAATTTGAAATGGTAGATAGAATATTAAAAGTATATCCGAAAAGTCTACCTTACATTGAAGATAGCTGATAACATAGAAGATTACTAACTTACTACCAATCGTTCACGTGAAACTCGTAAACCCATAGCTGTCTGAATTTCTGTAAATTTATCGGCTACAACACATCGAACACGCCAAGATCTATCAGTTGTAGCTTGTTGGATGAGATCAATTAAATAACCTTCAGATTCTTCAGGTCCCAATGCTTGTGCCAATTGAACAATCGATTCGACTGCCATAAGGCGTACAGACTCTTGTTCATCATCAACTAGTCGAACAAATAAGGGAATAATTATAGTAATAATATAACTGCGTTCTTTCTCAGGGTCTAGAGTAAAGTCATCAGATTGAAGAGGATTTGCAAGAGTCGACGATTTTTCAGCTACGCTATCATTAGTCAAACGTTCATCAGCAGCAACTCCACAACTAAAATGACCACTGTTCAAACTAACCACTTCATTTGTTAATATTTTTGATTCAGTGATAGAAGTGGTCATATTACTTGAATTATGCTCAGATATCTGACTTGATTTTTCTCCATCAGCACTAGGTTTCTCGGAAGATTGACCTACTGACATGGCTAGTGCTAGTTCACCTAGTCGAGCAGCGACTGCTCTTCTGACCATCGGTGTTTCATCCCTATATAAATTCATAAAAATGTGTAATTTAACAAGTATCAATAGTCAGTAAAACCGGAAACACAAAATAAATTGAAGTGATATTAAATGGCATGCAATGTAATATATCGTAAAGCCAGCCCAGAATAATGTGCACGCCTTTGAGAACCCAATAAATATAGGTTGGTGGATTTAGTGAATATCTCGCTTAGCATATTTTCCTTAGACATTAACTTGTATGCTTTACAGTTTACTGCATGAGAGGAGGGAGTGGCCCCCTAAGAAAACTACCTGCTTCGGTCTGGGCGCCCGGGAAGTGTTTCAGTCCTTACACAGATCGAATGACGAAATGAGGCGCATATACACTTGGTGCCTCCTTATACCAATGTTCGTGTTTAAATAAATAAACAAATAAATGAGTCTGTATGCAGTCATTGGGTTGTGTTTATCCTTCTACATAATTTCGCGTTTCTGGTCAGTTACACCAGTCACTCACAAATACGATACAGAATGTGAATCTGAAAACAAATAACCAAAAAATATCGTACAGAAGATGCATGGTTTGCAAAAAACGAGAGCTACAATAGTCTGTTTCGCTCATTCGTGGCGGTGGATCAGCGGTTAATGCGTCCGATTTCCAGCCACTAAGTCACAAACTCGAACCAAGTTTCCCCTACTTTGACTTCGTAAACCAGATAGTATTCCTATCGCACACATCTAGTGTGACTTAAGGCCAAGCAAACAAATACGTACCTGGTTTGTTAGTTAATAATAATAATAATAATAATAATAATAATAATAATAATAATAATAAAATTTGTAATGGTAATATTCAGACACAATTCTACAATTCAGTAGTTTATTAAAAATACATTATACTTGTAGTGTAAGCGAGAAGTATATCCACCAAACAAGGGCACGTATATTGTGCAGTACCTAACTCTGGATTACTTTATGATTGTGAAACGTGGACTCTGAAAATAGAAGACAAGTGTAGGCTACAGGTTTTCATCACTTATGTCTTCGAAACATTGCATGAGCTTCGTGGAAATGACAGATTGAACAACTTTAGGTTTATACATGGGAAATAGGAAGAGGTGGTAAACGGATAATGAGTTTGTCATTCTTCATCGACTGAGGTGGTTGAGACATGTTTTACGCTTACTTAACCACCGTCTACTTCGACGGCAGATGCTCCATGATATAGAAGTAGACTGGAAAGAAGCTAGGGCCACCTAATCCAAAATCTGGCATCAGTTCATCTAGTCACAAAATGTTGGGCTAAGCGATATAGTTAGAAGCAGACTACCTAGCTGGGCATCATACAACAACTGTGGCCAGTGGCTGAAGACTTTGAGTCATACGGATAGAAATCATTCACGATGGCGCAAACGTACTCGCTTTGTATCTTGAATTCCAATATTCCCACAAAAATACCTTCCACTTTGCAATTTGGAACCATATTGCTGATGTTCAATCTTTCTTATTTTCATTATTACTACATTATTTTGACCGCTTTGCAAGTCTTGTTATGTTTATCCCCTAGTATGAATATGGTATGGCAACTTGACTCAAAGCACATATGTGCCAGACTACGTCGATGATGACTGATACGTCCCAACAAAGTTAAACGAAATATCTATCTTTGAAAAAACAACTACGAAATTACTAATGTGCTAACTAGTCCTGCTGAAAGGTTAACAGAGAGGATGAGGCATATTTCAAAAATAAACATCTTTGCTTTTACGAATCACGTATTTAACTAATATTTTACGAACGAACGCTTATTAATACCATAAGCATCATGTATTTTCTATCTAAAACTGGCATTCATGTTATAAATCATGAACCGAATCCGATACATGGTCAGGACAAAGAACATTACGAAATATTGTTTCAAGTCAAGATGTAAGAGAACATCAAAAGGAAAAAGATATTAAAAATCAAAGTGAAAAACAAACAAATAACTGGAAAACTCTTATCCTGATTGTACCATGACAAAATCCAGACAGGTCCCAAAAGACTGATTTATCGTAATAGCTTATGTTCGATTGTCAAGATAACTAAGATTACAAACATGGATTTCAAAGTTTGTCCGTTAAGAACTCGTCTTCAAACCACTAAGTCTTATGCAAAAAATGAGGCTCCAGTTATTCCGGTATGAACTAACAAATGGTATATTTTAAGTCTTTACAACGTGTGCTTTAAGACCTGGTGCAAAATAGGAGTAAAATAGCACAAGATGACCAGATACAAAGTAAGATGAAGAATCTGTCACTAAAATTATTTGATACACTGCATTTTTACAATAGTTATGAATGTAGTTAGGTATTACTCCATAATCACTAATCATACAATTAAAAATGTTAATTGATAAAAATAACATTACCAGACATAAAATACAAATTTCAGGGCTAATATTAACTTACTTGGCTAGTCTCCTAAGAAAATCAAGTAATTCCCATCGTTTTGAGCTCCTTACTCTAGGATATACTACACTAAAGAGAGCGCATGCAGATGTTCGGCTTGTGAACCAATCACCAGTAGCTAGGCGATGTAACAATGGGTTGAAATATTTTTCCATTGCTTCTGTAGTATGGTCTGGTGCAAGTTTCCTGAGTGCCTCTACAGCCCTGTCACGTACAACCGTTTCTTCAACCTTTTTTCGAAAATGAAACAAAATAAACACAAAATTGCTTATCGATTCGGCTCAACTAAGCATTTTGATTTATTTCAGCTTATTTATTTTATTTATTTATTTGAACACATGAATATTGGTACAAGAGAGCGCCAATATATATGCGCCACATAAAACAATGAGAATTCGAAGAGTAGAAAAAAAAACTAAGGAGCGCAAAAGAAAAAGAGAACAATGACGAAGAGATTGGAGTAAGGTAGTGTGGTAGTAACGACGGAACGAAAAGGTACAATCAGAAGAAATCTTTCAGGTAAAGGAGACACAATCACTTTTTATGAAGAAAGTAAAAGAAGGTTACAGAAGGATCGCCACTGGCTTCTATTCTGAGCCATATCTGATAACGTCTCTAGCCACTGTGTAGCACCATCTCTCAGACCCCAACCAGGGAGTCGTGAAGGACCAACAGAAGCCAGTCCTTTGCAGCTTTCTTCCATTTCAGCTTAAAAGCACAGCATTCATACAAACTAGTTACCATAGTGAATCGGTATTTGAACGGGTCGTTTTTAAAGCATATGTCAGAAAACTAGTAGATTTTCATGCAACTAGATTTCAGTTGCACTAGCTTATGAAGACTAATAGGACTTAACGTTCTCCCAAACTGAAATGTTTGAAATGGAGTTCGAAACCATAACACAATGGCTAAATGTTAAGTACTTCAATTGCTAAGCCATAAGTAGAAGTAGAACCTAAGCAACAAGAAAAATTATTTTTCCGAGAAACTACACTCATAAATATACAATGCCGTCCACTTTTCAACCTAGTCATATAACATGGTAAGTTAGCGGTTACACTAGACGAGACCAGATGATCACCCACGATCAAACTATTGGATAGTAAAAAGGAACTCCCCTGCCAGTCTGGCATGTAAAGCCTAGAGGAGATAACCAGTATAGAATTACTAGTCAATTTTACCTTCTCAGTAACAATAGGTAGTGTTCGTAATTAGTAGTCTACCGTCATGAAAATCAGTAAAAATCAGGTTCACAGAGATGGAATTTTAAGCTTCGATTTCTTCTTACTTTCTGAGGATGTCCTGCCAAGGAGAATCAATTACTTATTTTAATGTCTATTGAAGATGTTAATGTGTGGAGGAAACCAAACGCGATTATCACCAGGCTGATTTAAACGAGTGGACTAACTGATAGTCATTAGAAATAATCATACTTGTTATAACATTAATCAAGAAGACTGGTACCATTACTTGACTGTCCAAATTTCTACACCAAAGTTTAGATTTCATAGATGGTGGGGATTTCACATTAACTCTCCGTATGCTAGGCAGGGACGTGTTAATTTCTTTTTGCGTACTGAGAACTAGACTATTACATGTTTAACACTTAATACTGAAAAATGCCCATACTGTAATAAAGCCTCCCTACAAATTATGACTACAATAATTCTACTCCACGTCAAGTAATGAGTGATAGGTGTAGTCAGACATAATCAGCGTAAACCTGACACACATGCGTTACCCCAGGTAAAATTGAAAAGATGAGTAGCAAGGAAGTCAAAACCATCGTCGTAGCAATGATGAGGATAAACCTTTAGAATATGACCCCAGAAGTTAGTGAAAAGGTATGTACGACGGTATACTCGAATTCAAAATTGGAAGATAGGAAGGAGACAATGAAAAACTTTTGAATGAATTTTGACCCTCGAACATTACAAGTAACTTACTGCTGCAAGACTCTCAAGTGGAGGAAGAAGTGAGTGGGCATACTCAGGACCGCCTACATATGGAACTAGAGTTCCGATTTGTTCTGCTAAAGTGAGCAGTACTTCATCTTCATCATATATTGTTTCTGTCAGAAACGGTATTAGTTGAGATCTGGTCTTTTCCGGGCCAAGAGCTAAGGCAATAGTAGAGATTTTGCGAATGCTATGAAGACGGACGTGTAAGTCTTCGCCACGAAGTTCTTCGATAAGTACACCGATAGGATAATCCTCATCCCTCTCACTTTCCATCAGTATCTAAACAAACAAAATTGGAGTAAATTGATCAGTTTGTGGACCATGTTAGATTACAACTTAAATAATAAAGTATACATGTATCTACTTCTAAAATTGTTTTTTTAATAGATAATGCTCTCGACCTTGGCACGACTATTAAGATTCATCATATTTCACGTCTGTTATTTCTAACGGATGTAATGCGTAGTGGGTTAAACAATCTTCCTCCAGTTTTAGTTTTAACATTGTCTTAATCTGTAAATTGTGTTGTTGCTGGTTACTACTTATTGCTTTACTTACAAAACGTGTGTTGTATGCGTTTGTTGGGTCCTCGACTTACCTTTTCTTGTTCTCTTAGCCCTCTTTACTCACGCTACTCTGTATGCTTCTGTAATACACACAGTAGCCTCTAGTTGGACGCGAACCGATACAACAGGTTTTGTCGTCAATTTCAAGTGCATTCTGTGCTCAAAAGTTGTTGGGTTAGGCTTTTGTTAATTATCTCTAAACCTTTAAAATAACTGTAGAGTTTTACATAAAGCACAAACGTACTACCGGTCAACAGTTTTAAACATTTGATAAGAACTGATACGGCATAGTGTACATCCCAGTATTGGTTGAGAATGTGGATATAAAACAAAACAAGTAAACTGGCTTGGATGCAAGGTGGGAAACATCTAGCTAATAAAAGCCTAGCCAAATGGAAAAAGGCTACAGCTGATATTTGTCAGCTTGATATTCAGTATTCACGAGTTTCTACTAAAATACTGTCATGCTTAAAGGAGATTGAGTGACAAGTTAGGTTCAATTCAGCTAAAAACCCTGTATTTTAGATTGATTCCAACAAAAAACACTACCTATGTATGAGTTTGTAAGTTCGTCTAACATAAAACCTGGAGAACGGAATTTGGCGCTATTTTGACGGACAAACTAAAACTCCACAATGCGAAAACAATCTAAGCCAATTCTGTTTTCGTATGGTCTTGAAAAATTAAGAGATAATAAAGTCAAAATCAGATACGCAGCCTTCTTCAACCCAGTACTAATAAACATGTCATGTGAATTACAATCGTTTTGGCGCCTTTTAAAAACTTACTTCATACATACGCGGGGTGGAAATATATGTAACGTTGTCAGGTCAACTTAATGTATCGTGGGCCGTTATAACAGTTACGGGTTTGTCATACTGTAATATAAATTTGACTTTTGAAAAAAATTACATTATGCTGTGAATTTTGCTATGGCAATAATTTTTTAATCACGTTGAACTGCGTTATGCTGGACATGCATTGCAGGCTGGAATTATATCCTAAGTCACAGAAATCTCAATAAAACTCGTGAACGTTTCGAAGTAAACTGCCAGTGAATAACGTTGCTGGGGAAATTAATGTTGTTCTGCAAACTATGTTTTCATGCCTAAGTTACTATTGTCCCCGATCTCTAAGCAATATTGTTTGTCCTCTGCTACTTACTTACTTACTTACGCCTGTTACCCCTCCATCTAACCTTAACCTGGGCAATCCTTTACAACTCCTCCCAGTTGCCATTCATCCTTTTCATATCTGCTTCTATTTCCTGACGTAATACTTTTTTCCGTCTCCCTCTTTTCCGCTTCCCTACAGGATCCCAGGTTAAGGCTTGCCTCGTGATGCAGTTTGACGATTTCCGTAATGTATGTCCCATCCATTTCCATTGTCTTTTCCCAACTTCCTCTTCAAGTGGAAGCTGGTTTGTTCTCTCCCACAAAACGCTGTTGCTGATGGTATCCGCCCGATGGATGTAGCGTGTATATATATATACATATATATATATATATATATATATATACTTGTACCTTCTTAATAATGGTTGTAGCAGTTCTCGAAGCTTCATCTCCGTGCAGAAGAACTATCTTGAAGTTCGTATTGAAGAGTGTAACTTTGATATTGGTTGAAAGTTGTTTTGAGTTCCATATGTTCTTCAATTGTAGGAATGCGGCCCTTGCTTAGTCACTCCTTGCCTTCACGTCTGCATGTGAACTTCCTTGTTCATCGATGATGCTTCACAGGTATGTGAAGGATTCTACATCTTCCAGAGTTTCGCCATCAAGAGTGATTGGATTGCTGTTCTCCGTGTTGTGTTTGAGGACATTGATTTTCCCCTTGTGTGTGTTGAGGCCTACTGATGCAGACTGCTGTGACACTAGTTTTCTTCATCTGCATTTGTTCGTGTGTATGCGATGGGAAGGCTAGGCGATCTGCGAAGTCCAAATCTTCTAATTGGTTCTGAGCCGTCCATTGTATTCCGTGTTTTCCTTCAGATGTCGAGGTCTTCATAATCCAGTCGACCACCAGATGAAAGAGGAAGGGGGAGAGTAATCAGCCTTGTCTGACTCCGGTCCTTACTTGGAATGCATCTGTCAGCTGTCCTCCATACACTACTCTGCACTGTAGTCCGTCGTATGAGTTCCGGATAATATTGACAATCTTCTCAGAAACTCCATAATGTCGAAGATGTTTCCATAATTTTCTCCTTTCTACACTATCAAATGCCTTTTCATAATCAGTGAATTTGATGTATAGTGACGAGTTCCACTCAACTGATTGTTCGACGATGATCCGTAGTGTTGCAATTTGGTCTGTGCACGACCGATCTTTACGGAATCCAGCTTGTTGATCTCGAAGTTGGGCGTCTACTGCATCCTTCATCCGGTTCAGCAACACTCTGTTGAAGACTGTGCCTGATATTGACAGTAGTGTGATGCCTCTGTAGTTTTCACATTTACTCAGATCTCCTTTCTTTGGAATCTTGATGAGATGTCCTTTCCAGTCCATCGGCACTTGTTCCTCCTTCTAGATCTTCTTGAATAGAAGGTGAAACATGTTTGTAGTTACTTTGATGTGTGGCATCAGTGTTTCAGCTGGTATGTTGTCGGGTCCTCATGCTTTCCCTCTCTTGACTTGTCTGATGGCTATTCTGACTTCTTCGGTCGTTAGTGTTGTGACATCTATAAGAAAGTCTGTGTGTACTGCTTCGATGTCCGGTGGATTCATTGGAGCCGGCCTATTCAGGAGTTCCTCGAAGTACTCTACCCATCTGTTCCGCTGTTCTTGAATTTCAGTGATTACCCTGCCTACTTTGTCTTTGACCGGTCTCTCTGGTTTACTGTATTTCCCTGCTAGTTTCTTCGTTGTATCGTAAAGCTGTTTCACGTTTCCTTCTCTTGCAGCTTTTTTCGCTGTCGTTGTTAGTTCTTCCACGTATTTCTTCTTGTCGGCTCTAATGCTCTTCTTCACTTGCTTGTTTGCTTCTATGTACTCCTTTCTTTGATCTTGTCCAGTGTTTCTATAGAGATCCATTCCTTATGATGATGCTTCTTGAGGCGCAGAACCTCTTGACATGTTGAAGTTAATGCTTCTTTGATACTTTTCCAGTTGTCTTCCATACTAGTTTCTTCTTCCTTCAGTAGATCTTGTAAGGCTTGGAACCTGTTGTTGAGAGTTATCTTGAATTCATTGAGTTTGTCAGTATCTCGAAGGAAGGCAGTAGTGAACCTTTGTATTGCTGTTTGTCCAGTTGTCCAGTTCTTCTCTAGCTTCAGTTTTAAATTGGCCACAACTAGGTGGTGATCTGAAGCTATGTCAGCTCCTCTCCTGGTTCTCACATCTTCCATTGTCCTTCGGAATTTTTTATTGATGCAAATATTACCTATTTGGTTTTCTGTGGTGTGGTCCGGTGAGATTCGTGTAGCTTTCTGTATACGTTTGTGTGGAAATATTCTCCCACCTACGACGAATTTGTTGGATGCACACTCATTTGCAGATCTTTCCCCATTTTCGTTTCTCTGTCCCAGTCAATCCATGTCGTCCCATGATATCATCAAATCTGTTGTTGCCTATACCGACTATAACGTTTAGATCTCCCATCAGAATGGTGAGGCCGTTTTTTGGGCACCGCATGACCGTCCATTTGAAGGTCTTTTCAAAGTCGTCTCATGGAAATCTAAATATTCCATGGTAGAAAAACACAGAACCATCGACTCTGTTATTATTGATAGGCTAAAAGCGGCTTATTTCGTTCATGAACCACCATATATGTTGTGAGACCGTTTGCCTGACAAAACAATTACGAAATCGTCAGGCGAAAACGATAGATCTTCACAAGAGGCTAAAAAGTCTAGACGGGCATAGCCGATTAGTCAGTGAAGAATATTGACAGCTTTTGGCTGCAGACTAAAATACAGCCAGGCATCTAATAAGATCTTGCGTTTATTTAGCTTAAATTTTTTTCGTGCCTTTTCACCTATTTTAATTAATTAACAAAAATATAACTAATAAAACGTAGTCTGCAATATTATGCTATTCACACTTCTTAGACGTTTTACTTTTGATACGTTAGCGTTACATTCATTTTTTAATACTGAATACATGGACTTTTATCCGTTAACGTACGCTGAGTAATATAAGACGAATACATATAAAAAGGGTTAAGTTACAAAACAACGAAGAATCTTCAACTAAGGTGAGTGATGTGAGCAAGCTTCACCTGTCAAATCAACCATTTTCTTAGATTTTGCCTCTAATAATGGACAATGAGAAAGGTGAATGGTAACATTGAAAAAATTCTGTATTAACATGTACTATAAATTCAAGCAATAAACCCTCGAATAACGACAAGATCCAAAAGCAACTCAGGCGAGTTTTACGCTTTTTTCCTTTCCCGTGTAATTTACTCTGTTTTTAGTACTCCTAAACTTATATAGATTTTTCCCCTTAGACTGGTTGCATATAATTCGTACGAGCCACTCTCAAAACCGTTTTTCTTTTTGTATAAGATAGGTTTAGTAGCTGTATACTACCAAAACTAGTATTAAAAGCGTTTTATTTTTAAACGAAACATTTTAGATTGTAGCGTGACGTCGAGTCGCGGTTGACTATGAACACCACTACAAGAAGGTTGCGTAGAGAATATCGATAAAATCCCCCGGAAGCCAAATATCAGAAGGCAGTTAATGAACGTAGTCGAGATATATTTGCTGGCGATCTCGTGGTATCGAAAGAATACCGAGATCATGCCAGGCTACAAGCGTGGTTTCTGAGTGTAACCGAATTTGCGCGAGGTCACAATTGAAAGTAAGAATAATGGACGTTTTCAGTTCAGTCAAACAAACAAGCGCAGTAAAACAATCACTGGTACAATTGATTATAATACTGACTGTTTCGATTACACCAATCACGTTCTCTTGATTAAAGTATGTCACTACAAGATCAAACAATGGTTAAATACATGTAAGTGGTCCTCAATGGGATAATGTTTTACATGCTTATAAGGGTTACTCAATAAGGTCAAGTGTATTAATGCTGCATGATTTACAGTGTAATCACATAACTCAGTTTCATCGGTATCGTTCAATTTTTCTTCCATTATATTTTAAATTTATGGCATTTTCCACAGCTAATCCTCAAATCAAAGCTACTCATAAATGTTTTCTCGACATCACCATAAAGCTTTGTTACAATTTGACAAGCACGTAATATGGTCGGTCTAAGCGATGAAACTAAGAACTAAAACAGTCAGTAACCTGACTAATAACTCTTCCCAAATACTGTTGTTTTCTCACAGTTACTTTTATACAAACACTGACTAAAAGTTCAGTCCATTATCATAGAGATGGGTTGAGAGATATGCTCATCTTGGCTAAAATCTATGCTTTCATGGCTTGTACTCACTTAATGTACGAACACTTAATTAACCGAAGATATCATACAGTATATTGCCTGTAAGATAACTGTATTAGCTAAATTGATTTCACACATTTTATAAGTGACCCGTTAGGTAATCAGAACATTGAGTTTACGATATAAATCCTACAGCCAAGCTCAAGTCAAACAAATTATTGTCCGTGGTCCATACGGAATTCCTATCACTAGTGTTATGTAAAACACCATATTTTATATAAATAAGTCGTATATTTTTTCCTTGTTTGCCATATAACTAAAACTTACCACGCATGTGGCTTTTATATTTGATTATTATTAATATAAACAGAAAACGCTAGTACGGTACATACTTTAAGCGGCTAACATATTGTCTCAATGTGACTTAATAGTGCACTTTGGCATACTAATTTGCCCTTTCGCTGTTGTTTTTCTTTATGTCTGGGCAACTTACAATCAGCGAGCATCATATTCAAGTGAGTATTACAAACAAAAACGCCAGCCTCGTACGCACTCGAACCTCTGCCCAATCTTCCAAGCTTGGAATTATTTTGGGGAATTTAAGGGGAATCCCCAAAGTCAAATGACCACCAACGTTTGGGAGAATATTGGAGAATCGCCCCAGATGGTGGTGCCATTTCCTCAAAATTGGGACGTTGGGTGCCCTTCCGAATGTTAGACCACAAACTTAGCCAGTGGACCACAACGGCCTATGATGGAGATGGCTGTCGTATTTCCTTGCGCTGAATAATTATCCATAATACTTATGACTAATAGAACTTACACGCTTATAAGGTGCAGACCGACTCGTTACCTAGATGACTTAGGGAAATGTAGCTTCGATATATCGTGCATACCTACATCAAGCCGTCAAACGTTGGAGGAGACAGATGTGTTTGATCCACGTACTCTTCATAATTTTCTTTCCCTTCTTAACCATATATCCTACTTTTCCGGGTTGGGGAGCATTCTTGTGTACTCGCGGGTACGAACTCTAATATAAAAGGCGGTCATCATATACCCAAGGTCATATAGTTGATCGAGTTTAGTGAGGAGTCCAACTTCTGGCAAATCCACGCATCTTCATATATGCATTTTAAGAGTAATTGTTTTTTTGTTTTGTTTCCATACATTTTCGTGCACAAGATGTCTACACCATTTTTATTTCCTTTCAGATTACCAATCCGTTCTGGAGTATCGTGATCGTGATATGGCTCAACCAAAAAATCACTCACTTAACCTATGTCTTAGCATATCACTGGCATCGCTCTGTTAAAGTTTAACAGAACAGGTAGCCGGGTGACTGCCAAGAAAATCAAATTGAAATGCCTAGGATATTAATTAAATCTACGAATAGAAGGGATTTGTCTTAAAATCGGGAATTTTTTGAACGGGTATCTTGATCGCTCATCGTATGAAAGAGCCAGGAGCTGAAGAAAATAGAACTAATACTAGATGGCGGAGATAAGCACTATAGAGTTTTAAATCTTTGGGTGGCCAGATATCGAAAAGGAATGATTACGGAGGCTTTTTTGGTGCAGCACCGAGGCTTTTGACTAGACTTTAAAACCTTTACATAAATTCCTGGAGCCTACTTGACAATCCGTGGGAACTAGGTGCACAAATTTGCCCTGTCAGAAAGGACATATCCACCGCCTCGGAAAATTAAGTGACCTTGTGTGTCATTAGACTAACTTTTCACTATTATTTGATAAAAGGATTCGTACTCTTTTACCTACATGGGAGGGAATGTAGGAAAGATTTAAATTGCCAGAAAATTGAGAAACAAGTTCTTGATACAAAAGTATTTATGTCCCAGACACATGTGAATTTAGAAAGGAACAAAAAGAAAATCTTTTGGTCTGACGATTGCATAAAACACGTTTATTCATACACAAAACAAAGCACAAAAATGTGCAGAAACATTCGGACATTCTATGGTAATGAGAGTGTTACATCACTAATCGAAGATGGGCAAGATAAAACTTAGTTATCCTCGGACTAGGCCGACACTGAATATCATAGAAACATCCTTACGTCGAGCACATGTAAATCCTTCCATCCGTATTCTGGAAATGCAAACCATTGAAAAACTCGATTTTTTTGGTTTTCAAGTATTCTCGATGAAGGCAGATCTATAGGACCCAATGAAATTCGTCCTAAGTTGTCAAAGGAACTCACAAACTTTAACTCAGATCCTTTAAGTATTTGTTTTAGTCTATTTGTAACCCAAGGTAGAATACTAAGTGATTAGCAGAATGCCGTCTTAAGTCCTATCATCTAATAGGCACGAAAAAATCCTGAGAAATATTATCTGTAAGTTTAATCGACACAGATGTTAAGGTACTAATGAAGACATGAAGGGAGCTATTTAAGCAACTAAACAAATGCCTGGTTCTCTCGAAAAGTCAGTAATCTTTTAGAAAAGGTTATCCATGTTCCTCAAACTTATTAATAGCTTGAGAATGTTTGTGTACCCTTAAGTTGTACGCATCAAGCTGTTGTCTAGATTAAATAATATCAATATTGTGGACAACTTATCTATGTGAACAAACAGGTTGTCAGTTAGATACTAACAAGAAGCACTGGTCAGTTCCAAGTGGTCAAGATGGAAAGTTGTTCTAAGGGGGTTACTGAAGGATTCAGTTTGGATACCAGATCTATTCCTGTGCATGTAAACGATCGCCCTGGTTTTATATCATCATTGTTTTTGTCATATACCGAAAAAATCAAGATGTGGAAAGGAATAAAAAATAAAGGGAATAGACTAGGTGTTCAGAATGACAAGAAATGATCTGAATAGCGAATAAAGATGACAAATGCTTCCAAGTGCATTGTGGTATGTGTTGGTCATCAAGGTACAGGTACATACACGGTGAGTGATGCTGAATCCTTCATTATTTAGACATAGTGATCAATGGGTCTTTGACAATGATTAAAAGTTACTGTGTACTGCCGTGCAATATCTGCTAAGGTTTTCAGAAACATCTGGCTAATACATAGGTTCTCTAGCCACACAAATGTTGAGACCTTTATAAATTTTCAAGTATTATTCCACCGTCCCAAATTTGAGTATTGCAAGAAGATAGTCACCTAAAACAGGCAAAGAGCTGTCAGAACAAGTTAATAGAACACCATCTAAGTTGATTCCTGGACTCGCAAGACGAGATGCTATTAAATTGTGCATATTTCTCAGTTACATATAGGAGCTAGAGTTGACTTGATTGCAGTTCCTTAAATCACTTGTAATTTGTTTTGCATGTAAAACAACCCAATTTCCATTGTCTTTCAAAACGGAATTTCCAAGGACCAGGGTCATTTGCCTGTCAAATGACTACAAAACTCCCTGCTTAATGATGGATGAGCGGAATTCTTTACCATAACAAGTGGTTGAGGCCCCACCCATCTACGCGTTCTAGAGATAGAGAGAGTTGGATCAAATGAGAGGCCATCATTATCAGGACTAACACATGCGATTGAACCTCCTATCCTTCCCTAACTGTAACTGAAACTAATCTACCCATTTCTCAACTTTTGTCATCAATCCATTCATCTGGACACTAGTTTTATGAGTTCTACACTGAAATCAGTCAGTATTTTGACCGGTAATGTAGCAGATGATTTTCAGGCTCGGGACCTGAAACTCGTCTTAAGCATTACATTGGGTTGATAAAACAGCTACTAAATCAGCTAATGCATCAGGATATCTCCGGAGTCACCTTGCTGAAGATGTATAAACTAGGCGGCTAAATGAATTTGGAACAAAATCAGGCTGCTTAAAGCTGTATTTAGACCTCCTAATGAACAGGACTTAATATTACGGAGTGGAAATAAACTAAAGGGATCAAGAGATTTTGTCTGTAAGGATTTGACGCTCGCAGACCGCATAAAAAGACAAGAAGTCGGAAGAGAACTGAAATGTAGGTTGAATGCTGGCGAAAAGAACCTAAAATTTGTCAATTTTCGGGTTCTGAGATTTCGACAGAGAATGATGCTGAAGCCACTGTGGGTGAAACACGAAGCAATTTAGATAGATTTTGGATCAGTTACACAAATGCCCGAAGCTTATTCAATAAGCGGTCGAATCTAGGTGTACAGATTGACTCCACGAAGTCAGATGTGATCGTAGACACAGAAACGTGGCTGGCGCAGTCTCTAGACAGTATGGAATTTGATTTAGAGAGCTTCATGTTGGCCGGTGTCGCAAAAATCCAGAGGCGTAAAGGAGGGGGAGTAGGTCTATTCGTTAGAACACTATTTCATTTGCCATTATTGACAGTGTATCCCATAAGAGCATGACGTCTGGATCAGTTAGTTACCGCTTGAAATGCAAGGGATAAAAGCTACTGATTTGTTCGGTTGACCGCAGTCCAAGACATAAGGTAAATCAGGCCTTTAGTCTGGCAAATAAGCTTGATATGAGCAAATCATCGGGACCTGATGAAATGCAGCCTTAGTTACTAAAAAATTATATGCTGATTATGTCAAGATATGGAGAGCGATTAGAGCTTAGAGCTTCAAAATGACCTGGAGAAATTACCTGAATGGTCTTAAACTTGGCATTTGACGATAAATACTCTCAAGCGCATCGTGATGCATACTGATCGTCAAGGTACAGATACATATACGATGAATAACACTGAGCTACCTATGTCCAGACACACAACGGTTTAAGAGTCATCGACAGTCAAGACATAAAAACTACTGCACACTGCCAGGCGATGGCCACCAAAGGTTAATACGTAGGGCGTTTAGCCATGTCACTGTTAAAACCTTTTTGACTTTGTATACAGTCCTTCCCAAACTGAAACTGAAAATTTACTGTTGTGAGAATAATACCACAAATAAACGTTCACTAGGAATAATGCGGTCAAATGACAATAAAGGATTCATCACACTCTACGAAGGAATCGAGCTCAAAAAATTAATTTCTTTACGCTAGCTTGTCACTAGGATATTGATCTTTGGACAGGTCAAGTTGTGCTCTCAGGGTCGTTGGGGATGTTGTGCCCCAGGAAATTTTACAACTTGTGTTCTGGCTATGTAGCACCTCTTGATTCTGAATGCGTGTTTTTCCCAATGTTCAGAAGTCTGGCACCAAAAATGTCTAAAAGTCAAGGAAGGGTGGAAAAAAGCTAATTTCGTTAGCTCCACATGACCGCTTTTAAAAGTGGCCAATTGGCACGGCGTATTACCCAATTTAGCAAGAACAGGGTGATAAAGCAGACATTACCTAATGAAATTCGGTGTCGATTCAGGTTGTACTGCAACTGAAAGTCGCTTTCTCTCACTCTCGGGAAGTTATGAGACAATCCGCCTAAATGTCCCTACTTTTTTTCTCTTTCCGAATTTATTTCACTGGATTATACTCCTTGGATAACATCTACAAACCCTAATCCTTCCGGTTAGTGCTTATACTCTTACTTCCTCTACCACTACGGGGTTTGAATTGACAACTGCATCTCTGTTCTAATGTGGTGTGGCAACTCGAACTGATGTACGTACGTACGAAGTTCTACGTTGTTACTGACTGACATGTTGCGATATGTATATGGATTCACGCCTTAGTGATCGCCGAATTGTCTGCTTTTCGCATAAATTTAAGTTGAATTGCTTGATAATTGTTAGATAAGCTAGTCATGAGTTCTCGAACTTGCACTACGATACTACTGGACTGTAATAAGGCCCATGGTATACAGCATTTTCCCACAATTGAAGAATACTTTGGTTTTTATAAGTGATTTCTCAGTCCTATAGGACAGGTTGTTGTCGACATGTGTCCTGAAAAGTTACATCTATATAAGTACAGACTAGTTTCCTTGATTCTTTACCAGGCCTAAGTGGTTATATAAGGGATCTCAAAACATATAAGTGTGTTTACTTTAGAATAAAATAGCGTTGGAAATCAGTCGTTCTTCCCACCATGATGCATTGTGTTCGAACTCGTGTACACTACATCACTGCATTGTCGAATGGGTCTGGCTCCTCCGATTTTGTTCGACCTCATCTTCATGTGAAGATAACACACAAAACTGATGGATTTAAATCTTCCTAAATTTTCTGCAAATAGAGTTACTTCGGAGTTATTCGTTAGGAAGTTGTTACTTGGTATCTTTTTCAAGTTGTCCACGCAAGCTCATTAATCTGATTATACTTTGTGTATCGTTTTTGTATTAGTATTATTACTCACTATAGCATATACCAATTAGATTGGGAATTCGGATCACAATATTACTGAGAGCATATTTAGGTTTCTTAGGACAGTTGGCGTATACATAAAAATTAAATTGAATCAAAATAGTAGTGAGTGGACGCCACAGTAGACTGAAGTAGCAATTGTACTAGCTTAACACAGAAATTAGAATTTCACTTGCACAAAATTTCGTGCAATCGTAGAATCACCCGGAGTTGCATTGTATATGTCCATCCTGAATTGAATAGAAATATATCCAAAGTCTTCAATGATGTGTTTTAAATTTTAATCAATTGGTAAAACGATAGAATAGGACTAACAGTTCGATAGACTAAAAAAACAAAGGCATTGTAAAGATATACGTACAAGGGATTAAAGTTAATCACATAATTTAGGGAATAGGATTTGATTGTAAATCCAATAGTCCAGTGTCCGATCAGAGTATACGGTTATGTAAATCAACATGTTCGGACTAGTGTAGAATAATTACATTAATTTCGAGTAGCCAACAATTGGTGCTATTTAGCTCTACAGAGTAAATTACCTTGTTCTCTATACTCATTCGTTAATTTCTTTCCTGAAGTTTTTGTTAAGCATCACTCCACATTCAACACTAAACTTATCTGACTATTCATTTAAGTGTGCTTTTAGCTTGATGTTTTTAGTGATATATAATTTATTTCAAATCGGTTTCATTTTTATCTGACTTAAGATGGTCAACCCTATAAGAATGGAAATTGATCTAACTACTCAAGTGGCTGAAGCTGCAAATATTGATCGGAATCTAGTCAGTCGTGTGATTCCAATGTTTGAAAATGGTTATACTGTGCCGTTTATTGCACGTTATCGAAAAGAAGTAACTGGAGGTGCAGAACCAACAGTGTTGCATAGACTGAAGGAAAAAATGAATGACTGCAAGTAACTGTGACAGTAGTTTTCTTAGTGTAAATGCTTGTAGAATGCTTGTTGATAAAATCGAGAAATCACTCCAGTTTTTTGATAAGAGTGGATTACTAACGAATGAATTATCGCAACAGTTAATGAAATGCAAAACAACTGAAGATATTAAGCTTTTGGGAAGTTTATGAGATTTTGAACTTTAATAGAACTTTGTTAGACAGATCCCTTCAAATCTAAGGGTCCACGCACGCTCGCAGGTCGAGCAAAAGCTGTCAATCTGGAACCTATTGCTTTGGACATACTTCATTCAAATAGGTGTGTTGATATGTATGGTCTGGCACCGCCAGAAGCTAAAAGTAAGGTTATTTAGTCATACTTAAAGTATTTGTATTTCATTAGAATAGTTTTATAGTCAATATCAATACTTTGGGTTCACAAAGTTTCTTGTCATAGAGCGATAAGCCGCCAATGCTTTCAGGTAGGAATAGCCGAAACAAAATAAAGATGAAGTTGTGGTTAGCCGATGGATTAAACTATGTTAAATCCTCAAGAGTATACAACGTGAGTTTAAAGAAATCCGTTAGATGTTCTCAGACTATCTAAAGACTGTGAATTTCAAAGCTTGATAGTTAAGAAATAAAAATTACAATTACGATGCGTTTCACTACTTTAATTCCAAATTATGGGCATTTCATTTACGGTCCGTTTTCCATTTAAGCTTTAACTGACATATTAGTGTATAAACATTAGTATCAATGTTGGGATGTGATGATTCCAATTGGATCAAGTCGCTAACGAGCATTAAACCTACGATATAGTTGTTTCAGTATTTGACTTGGTAGCTCAATCTTCGGCTTGTATACATTGGTATTGAGAGCCTATGATATCACGGCTACTCACATTATGTGTGCATCAAGCCCGAATGCTTTTATTTATTTCTTTATTTAAACACAAGCATTGGTGCAAGGAGGCACCGAATTTACATGCGCCACACATTCGATTTGTGCGAGGGTTGGGATACTGTCCGAGTGCCAAACCGAAGCAGGTGGTTTTCTTAGAGAGCCCTACCTGAGCCTTTGACATTGAGATTCAATCCAAAAGGAAGTGGAGAAATGTCAGGAGATGCATTCTCATGGTAGCAAATGATCGAGAATAGGTCCATACGATATTTGTTCCTTCAGGATCCAGGAGCCCATTTGCACCGTTGGTTTTGAATCAGGATTTCTCAACTCCTCTAGATGGATCCTTGATATCCACCAACCAGATCGAAGCTACGAACATTCACTTTTCGTCCTCTCAATTTCGTAAACAACATCCTTGTTGTGATAAGGCAGTGAGTGGGACTTCCCTGATAATGGCTGTATACGCGTGCCCATGTATTTATCAAATGTATTATTATTATTATTATTATTATTATTATTATTATTATTATTATCAATATGAGGTCGTGGAGATCATTGAGTTTTCGATTGAGATCATGAACCGATTGATGTTAGACCGCCATTGAAAACCTGGAAGCACTGGACGGTCGTTTCGTCCTACTTTTGGACTGCTCAGCAGTGCGTATCAACGGTCCCGCCGGCGGGATTCGAACCCTTCGGTCTCGCATGCGAACGCTTAACCTCCAGACCACTAAGCCGGCTGGTATCTAACGGTGTTAATGTCTAACCTCAACCAATCCACGAAATCGCGCGACCATCTCCCATTGTACTGAGGTAGATACCTGTTTCTACCCGATACGGATTATTATTATTATTGTTTTATATTGACTACTACAAAATGCTGTTCCAAAATTTCATTACAAAACTGGCATAGCATATTTCCTCCACGTTCAAAATGGTCTTACGTAACTATTCTTCTCACTCTTGAAATGTATTTTCCTGCATAAGTGAAATGAACATATCAATATTGAATCTTATGTTCTGTTTTTCTATTGTAGAGACTTTTACATCGAAAACGGCCCTCGAAGATGCTGTATCTCATATCATTGCTGATATTTTTGCTAAGGATTTAGATATAATCCGAAAGGCTGAGGAGTTGTAAGTCAATTCTGTGTATTTGTAATACCTTTTAAACTATATTTTTAAGAAAGTGAATTCTTTATTTTCGGAATTCCTGAATAAGAACACATTCAGGGTGAACATTGTTCATATCTTTTCATGGATAAAATTTATTAGAATGAAATTTTCATTTAATTCGCATACAGTTTAAAATATTGGATATCAAATTATATTTGCAAAAATCCCCATGACTTAAATTTCAGCTTGTAGACCATTCAAAATTTCTCCTCGGAAATAATCAGATGCAAAATTGTGTTCAAGTAGCCTTTCGTTTGTCTATAGCCGTGAAACAACCTATGGAAGTGGAAGGCGTGTGTATGGTGTAAGCTTTTGATCGTGGTTATCTTCAAAGCATTATTCACATGTGTTAGGACCCCCGAGTTCAACACCCTGTTAAAGGCGAAAGTACTAGACCAGTTGTAGCTGTCAATCTTCACCGATTGAAGTAGTTTGAACGGACATATACACCAACAGAGGGCCTGACAAATGTATTTTAGTCCAATTTGCCATATCTGATTAGCTCAACTCAATGAAAATAATTCAAGAGATTGAAATAATGTAGCAGTGATAAGAAGAACGACTAAATCGTTTGAGTATGGTTGGCGAAGTCAGGCTAGAATTGTGTGCACGATGGGATATTGGGATTCAATATCAAAAGGAAGATAAAGAGTTCGACTGCGCCATCGTGAATGATTTCTATCCGTATGACTCAAAGTCTTCAGCCACTGGCCACAGTTGTTGTATGATGCCCAGCTAGGTAGTCTGTTTCTAACTATATCGCTTAGCCCAACATTTTGTGACTAGATGAACTGATGCCAGATTTTGGATTAGGTGGCCCTAGCTTCTTTCCAGTCTACTTCTATATCATGGAGCATCTGTCGTCGAAGTAGATGGTGGTTAAGTGAGCGTGAGAATATTGTTGGTGTTAGTCATGTTTATAGATATAGATTACGTGATCTTAACTTGCATAATAAACACTACCAGTGGTTGGATACTCTACGTTTCATGAGTCAAAGTTGACCACTGGTGCATTTACTTGATCTTCCCTAAATTTTAAGTTTCAGTGTTTTTTCATACATATTTAGTGTTCCTTTCCTTACTCAAAAAGTATACTTTGAATGTTCAGTCTTCTTACTATGATTATTACTACTATTATTTTTACTCTTTCACAATTGACCTTGTCAATGTCATCTAGTAATGCCGATATTATATAGGAGCCTGGGCTACCTTACCCATTTGCCAATCTCCTTATTGATAATCACCATGTTCAAATGATGTTATATTTTGTTTTCTGTTTATATGTATTGCTCCATTCAAAAGCTAGTGATCATATAAAGCGGTAGGGTATATGCCTAAGCAATCTTACAGTTATTTTGACTGTCACAGAACTGTGACAGCATTATTTTATAAGTGTCATTATCAAAGATTTTCGTCTGACTTGTTCTTGGTACTACTCGACATTTACTTCTACGATTTGTTAGAAACAGTTGGCAAGCTATGTGATAAATCTTTCGGCATCATTATGAATATGGTTGTGGATAGATATTTGAAATCTTGCAAATTACTGGCAAGTGGGTTTTGGTCAAATCCTTCTCCTTGTATATCTTCCGTTAGACCGAGGCAGATACATTCGAATAAATACTTGCAAGCAAAAGTACAATATCGTACAATTATCTAGCACAATAACTGTGTGACAAACAGGTTATAAAAGCGAACCTAAACAAAAACTTATATTCTTGAACATGTTGCTAAAGATTCTTATTTCTAAAGAATATCTCATTTATTCCTATCTAATATGACATGTGCAGGTATATTTTTGCACGACATAAGAAGAGAAAGAGAAGCTTGTTGAAATATCGTATGCTAATAATTTCGTGCTGCACTAAACCTATGATACTGAATAAGGCCATTGTTACATAGACTCTTTATAACTCAGTGAATGCTCGTGAGTTTCTGCTCTACAGTTTAATTATCACTGTCGACCAATGTCGCTACTGGTTAGAGTTTGGTATCTCTGACTTATTTTTACCTGCAGAGTACTAAATAGTCACGCGTAGACGATAAGACGTGAAATGACGATGCGGAAGAAGTAGACTGACTTTTTAGGACTTTCAGAAGCGTTTTAAACAATGAAAAAGATAAGATAAATATCGTACTATAGATTAGAAGGTATTTTAAAGAAGAATGAAATTGTTATACATTTAATTTATTAAAAGATATTGCTTTTGTGATCCTGGTCTGTGTTATTTATTGAATTGGGTACACATACCTAATAATATATAGGTTGAATAATCGCTTAAAATCTATTAAGAATTCTGAAGGTTTATTGTATACACTTACCATTTAATTGTCTGTTCTCATATTAGATGTTCAAAGTACAGTGCTACACTTGTCACAGCTAGGAAATCAAAACGTGGTAAGAAAGGTGAACAATCATCAGGAGGTAGTCTTCCAAACACTATGTCCATTGATTTTGATGAGAATGAGAATGCTGATTATGCTGAATGTGTTCAGAATTCGCATTCTTTTATGAATGATACTAGTAATAGTTTTAAAAAGGATGATTTGGTTACATTTAAAAATTATTTAAATTTTTCTCGCCCCGTGACATCGATATTAGCACACCAGGTAAGTTTAAGGTTATTTTTATTTACTATTACCAGGTAAATATTCATTTATTTGGTTCATAGGTAGACTTTACTCGTGAAGGTTTGCGGCACTACCTGGTTACTGAAATACAAGCGGGCTTCGAACCTGTGCGGTTTAGTGACTGAAACCCGAGCACTTTAACCACTGATCCCAACATTAAATATTGATGGGTAGTAAGGCTAGGAAGCTTCAAACTGATATAAAATTATTAACGAAGGGGTTTTTTGGTGTTAACGTGATAAATATTGTACTAAAGCATATGTTGTTCAGGATTGTGTTGGGGCACACTGATTGGCCATTTCCTAACTAATCAGCGCTAGCGAAAACTTGTAGAGGACTCTAGAATCTTATGTAAAAATTGTAAATGTGCTAAAGTTTTTCTTGGTGTGAATCCTACATACATCCAACCTTATTTATTTGTAATATAATTAATCTCCTGTTCAACCGTGTTCTGACTTGCTGAGTGGAGGTAGTATCGGAGAATACTGAGCAATAAAAGTAGCTGGGTCGAGCCCCCATATGCTCTGGTGCTCTGGTACGGTCGAGAGTGAGGAGAGTCAGCTCTCCTTTTCGAAATGCTCTCAAGTGGCCACGTGCATACAACCACTTTTGGGGAAGTCCTACTCACTGCCTTCTCGTGGCGGGGGTGTTGCTTACGAAATCGAGAGGACAAAAAGCGAATAATAAATGTGATGAACTTTCAAAATTTAGCGGCCGGTCCTTCCGCTAAATTTAAACTCTGCATACATCTAAGGATCGTAGCCACATAAAATCTAATGTCATACTTGTAAAGATCTTAGTGAGTGGTTAGTCGTTGCATACTAAAGGCCTTGAACTCAGTCCTGCAAGATTTAGGTGTTTTATGTGTAAACTGCATTTGAACTCGAAAAAACAACTGTTCACGACTGTAAGATGGTTCATGGACTGACCTTCTATAAACAACCAATTAAAACCAGATAGCACTGAACTGGTATTTTGTCCTAGTGCGGGACTTCTCAGGAGTGTGCATGCACAAGGTCAAACGTGAGACCATCAGGTCTCATATTGAGCGCTTAACCTTCAAACCACTGAGTCGACAACCCATAGTTTACATTTCTAAATCCAGTCAATTCACGATATTGAGGAACCAGCTTTTAATGCTAATTGTGGATAACTGTTTCACACTCCACTGGTCACGATATCCCACTAGAACTCCGGGAATTACAAATGATACAATTAGTATCATTATTGTTGTAATGCATTAAAAACCCTTTTTTCCCCAATAACTATATACACAGGTGTTAGCTATTAATCGAGCCAACGAAAGGGGTGTGATTACCGTAAAAATCCACTTGTCACCACAAGTACAACATAATTGTGCAACATTTGTATCTCAAAAATATTTTCCTACGACCAACCGTATTCATTGGGATTTTGTAATGTCAGCTTTCAATGATGCATGGAAACGTTTAATTGATCCACATTTGGTGCGTAGTATACGGTAAGATGGTACTCTTATCTCTGTTATTTTAGTCTTTGTAAAAATAGTATAAACTCCTCAGGGAGTCAGACTAGACAATTGAGTTACTATTAAAATCCAAATTGTAAACAACGGTCGATTTGGATAGTTTACATTATGAAAATATTCTCATTCAATAACCATTAAGAACCAAGAAGTACTAGATTTCTCTTTTTCTCCTATTACGGGGCTTTTCATCGGTGTGCATTCAGGACCCAGTCATAAGGCATTGAACCCAGTATCTTCATATCTCACAGCGAGTACTGTACGTCTGTTTGTAAAATCATATTGTTATTAATGTCAATATACTGAATGATGTGCACAACCCTCATTTCACAAGGTTCCTAATAAATCTTCAATCCTTGGAGTACAATCAAGGGAAACGCGCTTCTTGTATTATTTAGATAAAGATAATTTACTAAAAACACAATAATCTAATTATTATCTGATAGCTGTGTCAAATGCAACGTGAATGGATAACACATCAAAATAATGTTTGTTCACAGGAAGTATAGGAATTGTTTTAGGTTAACAACTGAGATTGTTAAACGAATATAATTACGATAACAAACAGGTCCAAATGTCTTACATACATTTAGATGTTTAGAATGATTCCTCATCATAACGAGAGGACATCAAAACTTCTATTTCCTAAAATCGTTAGTAACGACATAAGTTACTGAATATTAGTAAGTAGTATCATTTCTTATCGAAAGCACAATCGAGATAGTACCCCCAACACAGTTTGAAAATAGTCTTGTCTGAATTACAACACGTCAAGCTTCTGGTGGTTGAGGAGTAATTCAATTTGCGATCACAGTTTGTTTAATATCTATAGCTCGGAATAGGTTGGTTAGGATTGACTGTTGAAAACATGAATTTCAATGAGGGAATCTCTTTTCGACGGATTGATTTTGAGTTTGTATATATTTATATAAAATTAATCCCGTGAGAACATATGAAAAGCGAATAAACATGATGACACAATAGGAAGATCATAATGATAGATAGCGTAATATGAATAATAAAAATGAAAGATTGTGTGCGTGCAAATAAAAAGCTTTGTGAAGTTAATAAGAAGTTAGCAATGGGTTACAATGTGAATGGATTAAGATAAATAAAATGTTTTGTTACAATAATCACAGATAGTAAAGGGGGGGTAAATTGATTGGACCCAACGTAAACCCCATTGCGATCATCCTTGTGATATCTACATTTCTTGGTTTCTAAGCATATTTCTTTGATGATTTTGGTCCAGACTTTACAACGTCGTCTATTTTTTCAATTAAAATAGCACTAAATTAACAACTTCAGCTCAAGATGCATCTCTTGAAGTATTTTCAGAAAATCTCCGACGTCTCCTAATGACGGCACCGTTACGTATTCCAGTTTCATCAAGTGATTCCACAGTGAAGAATGACAATGATATTGGCATGATATCTTCAGCGTCTGGTGCACCAGGTGATCGTCTTCCTGTGATTGGATTAGATCCAGGCTGGAGAAATGGTTGTAAATGGGCTGCATGTGATCCTCATGGAAATGTTCTAAGCACAGGTATTTTATGGCCACCGCATACATTGTCTGCCATTCCACCGAAGAAATTGAGCATGCAAAATGAACCAATGAGTAATAATGGTTTAGGTGCATTGACTGCAGCTATGCAACGTCATCAGTAAGAATCATTTTTTCATGTTGGTGTAGCTTATTGAACTTTTTTCATAATTGTCGATTCAAAGTCTGTCTTAAGTTTCAACTATCTAGACTTACAGTGTATTCTCATACTTAGTCTGTCTGAATGATATCTCGGTGGTTGTGTTCGACTCAGCCACTAAGTCGTAGTTTCGAACGATGCTTCACACGCTCCGGATTAGGCAACAGAGTAGTATCGTTAACCTCCGTACTTGGAGCCGAATACACTAGTGTGTGCCTGGTAAATGAGTGTCTAATAAATGTACATGTCAAGGATATAAGAACTGTTTTACAACCTTTCAGATACATTCTTTTTAGCCCGTTTAAAATACTATCCATTTGTAGCTGTGTATTTGCCCCTTCATATGCAATGTTCCGTGCTATGAAAGTCTATGAAATCTTCTATCTCTCTGTTACATGTCTATTCGATTACCTCTTAATTTATTAATGAATCGGCTACTGGGAAGGACATGAGATATCACACCTCTATTGTTTTCCCTAACATGGATGAGATCATCAGTCTTCTTTACCTTGCTTTGCCTTTACAGTCTTCTTAACGAACGGGAAATTAGCTAATATCAAATTGCCTACTTTATTGTATGCTCAATGACCTATTGATATTGTTCTATGACAAGTGGCCATGCTGTTTTTGTGTTCTATTTGATGATTCTTCTATCTTACATTCTGTCCAATAAGTGTATTATTTTACTGATTAGATATAAGCCTATACAAGCCAGTTGTGCTCTTAGTTATTAACATAATCCTATTCTGAAACTTGATCAAATTGTGTTTTTGTGGGCGATAGTCATTCGGTCGTCTCACATCGATGCAATTAGTTGATCAAAGACCATATAAACACATTTTCTGGTTCATGATAACGGTTATCATGAACGGGCAGGCTTTCGTGTCAGGGGATTTGCATTGTATTGTGCTGTTAAATATTATCAAATAACTTTTGAGCAGTTATATTCCTGTATCATGGACCAGTTGTTATGTTAGATTCAGTGATACTTCTGTGCAACTTCAAATTTCGTATATATGTTTATTAATAGGATTCAAACCTTTTGTTGAGACAATTTCAAATTAAAGATATCAAATAACCGATATTTTGATGGTGTTGTGCTCTCATGGCTAGTTAGTTTAATTGAGGAGCGTTCACTATCGTTCTGGGTAGCACATAATCAATGTCAGCTTAAAACAGAAGTCAGGTTTTCAGTTATTTCACGAGCGTTTTATCGGTCAGTTATGATGGCCTTTATAAAATACTTGTGAAACGTCTGCAAAGCTCACTTCTATATTAAGCTTTCGTTAATGTGCTGCTCTCTGGGACAATAATGAAAGCTACGAAATTTAAATATCTAATTCAAAGTACACAACACCATTGAAATGCTGTTTATTGTAGATGATCAACAAAATTATCCCATACAAATGTCCTGTAATTCCAATACTGTCTAACATATCTTAAACAGAATATTACAACGGGGTAGTTCCAAATTAGAACACGAAGTAAAGAGACCTCAATGAAAAGACCGAACGTCAACTAACTGCAGTATTAAAATTTCTAAATCAACACCAACACATCTCTGAGCATACCTATAATATGCTTAAGCCTTCTGGAACACATACCCCTCGACTATATGGTCTACCTAAGATCCATAAACCTGATATTCCTCTACGCCCGATACTGGATATGGCAAATTCACCATACCATTCAACAGCAAAATGGTTAGTTAAGTTATTAGAACCATTGCACCAAGATCCTGCCAAGCATAATGTTAAAGACGTCTTTGAATTTGTTGATACAATTAAAAATATGAATATAAATGGAAAAACCATGCTATCACTAGACATAACATCTTTGTTCACTAACATCCCTCTGACTGAAACAATAGATTACATATGTGAACAACTGATAGAAAAGAAAATAGAGATTCCTATCCCAATAAATAAAATGAAAGAACTTCTCTTGAAATGCACTATGAATATCCACTTTAGGTTTAACAATGAATTTTTCCGACAAGTAGATGGGGTGGCAATGGGATCACCTCTAGGCCCGATCCTTGCTAATATTTTTCTGACCAAACTAGAAAATGGACCGCTTAAAGACATCCTAAATAAGCTTGATTATTACTGTCGATACATAGATGACACATTAATTATATGTGACGAAAATATCGACAAACAGGAGATGTTAGACGCTTTCAATAATGTCCACCCAGCCATTAAATTCACCAGCGAGGAGGAAAAGGACAATAGCATAGCTTTTCTAGATGTCCGACTCTCTAGAAGGATAGATGGTTCCATAAAGCGAAATATGTTTAGAAAGTGTACATGGACGGGTCAGTATACCCATTTCCAAAGCTTCACACCTCTGCAATATAAAATAAATTTGGTTAAGTGTCTCAACCACAGAATCAAGTCATTATGTTCTGAAGACAGTGTGGAGGAAGAAATAATTATACTAAAGAACACATTACGTAATAATGGCTATCCTGATAATTTCGTCAAAAAATACCTAGTACAAAGTATTAAAAAGAGAAGACATTGCGACACAGTCAGTAAAAAGACCTTATATCTGAAACTTGACTTTAAAGGCGACATAGCGGGTGATATTCTAACACGTCGACTCAAAAGATCTGTCGAGAGGACGTTTCATGCCGCCAAGTTACACATAACTTTCTCGACTAAACCAGTACTTACATAACTAATCAAGGATAAGTTACCGAAGATGGGCTCCTCCATGTGTGTATACCAATTCAACTGCTCCTGTGGAGCTAGTTACATAGGCCGTACTCAGAGGGCTTTATCCTTGCGTGTTCGTGAACATGTACCAGCATGGTTGGGAAAAGGAGTCACCAAATCGATTAACAGCACCATTCTTTCTCACTTGGTAGATAGTGAACATCATATCAAAATAGATGAAGCTTTCTCTGTTTTATACCAAGTTCCAAAATATCTACCTCAAGGAGCTAGATTACGACTGCTTTACACAGCCGAAGCCATCTGGATCAACTCCAAAAGACCTAACTTATGCATCTAGAAAAAATATATCCAGCCTCTATGTTTACCCTGGCCTACGACTGGATCACCGAATACCTAGACTGAATATTATAAACCTCTTACCCCTTCCTTAATTTTATTTATTTTCCTTATTATCATTATTTGTCATTATCTATATCTTAATCTTCATATCCATCATTCCCAATTTGTTGACCGTAATTACCTTGATAGCACCCCCCTTATTACATATTATATTCACACAACAATATTATTATTATTATCTCAGTTGACAAAATTATTTTCAATTTTGCAATAGTACTATTATATTATCTTATTGTGACTGAACAATTTACTGACCTTTATTGAATGACCTTTCTAATTTGCAAATATTACAATGTTTTGAAGTATATATATATATCGTAACAGATGTAAACGTTCACCATTTTTAACACATAACATTGTCAAATTCATTAATACATGCCTTATTATTTTTGGCCTTTGTAAAATATTATAATTATGGACTTATAACTGTAGAGCCTGATGATGAAGTTATTGAAAACAATTGTTCGCTCAAATATTCTTCGTTTTTGAATATTCTATGGGGATTTTTAAACTGCCCAAATAAATATGTAATGTAAATAACAGAATATGTTGTGGTAAGATTTATTTTTACTCATTTATTGAATTAAATACATAAACGTTGGTTCAAGAAAGCACCAAATATTTATGCGTCACGCTTTGTCATTCGATTTATGTATGGGCTGGGATACTGTCCGGGTGGCCAAACCGAAGCAGGTGGGTTCTCTTGGGCAGCCATTCCCCAAGCCTTTGATCCAGAGGTCTTATCCACAAGCCAATGGAGCAACGTCAGGAGATGCATTCTCATAGTAGCAAGTGATCGATAATAGGTCCATACGATATTTATTCCTTCAGGATCCAGGAGCCCATTTGCACCGTTGGTTTATGAATCAGGATTTCTCAACTCCTCTAGATGGATCCTTGATATCCACCAACCAGATCGAAGCTACGAACATTCACTTTTCGTCCTCTCAATTTCGTAAACAACATCCTTGTTGTGATTGGTGAGTGGGACTTCCCTGATAATGGCTGTATACGTATGACCATATGAGAGCATTTCGAGTGGGAGAGCTGACTCTCCCGACCTTCGACAGTACCAGGGCGTTTGTGAACCAGAAACGCGAGTTTGCACAAAATTTACATATGAATCTTCTAATATCTTCCGAATCAGTATAGTTCAATTTAATCTTGACTTGATAATACAATATTCGATAGCTCTATCGTACTAGCAAGTTATCACTAGCTTGTATTGTATTTACGTTTTTATATTTATTTTAGAATCGAGACAATAGCTCTTGGTAATGGTCAAGGTAGTCGGCAAACTGGTTCTTGGTTGGCACATTTAATAGAAATTCAACATTTCAAACCTTTAAATGTTCGTTATGCTGTTGTAAGTGAGTGTGGTGCTTCATATTACAGTGCGTCAAATCTAGCTTGTACAGAATTACCAGATTTAAATGTTAGTTTCCGTGGTGCAGTGTCTATAGCTAGACGTTTACAAGATCCTTTAGCTGAACTAGTTAAAGTTGAACCGAAACATTTAGGTGTTGGTATGTATCAGCACGATATACCAGTTAATCAATTAACTTCTGCTGTTCATAATGTCATGGAAGAATGTATAAGTTTTGTTGGTGTTGATTTGAATGCAGCTCCATTGCATATTTTATCACGTGTTGCTGGTTTATCTGAGATGAAAGCCAAAGCAATTTTAACATATCGTTCACAAATTGGTCCCTTCCGTTCAAGAGCTGATCTTCTTAAGGTAAGTATTATGTGTACCTAAAACCTAAATGAATATTGTTAATTTTGTGAGAGAAATCTAATGGAGAAAGTTGTTCAACACACCCAATGAAGTCTGTAAAAGATAATAACATGTCGGAAGAGAAGTAACTGTTGCCGATGGAATTTGATGATCACACAATATATCTTAAATTGATCGAGATTGAAATTGTATGAAAAGAAACCTATCGAGTGGTCCTAATGAATAACAGTTCACTTCGAAACCTAAGAGTTTTAGATGCAATCCATGATGCTGTCATGGTTGCTCGTTGCCATGGGTTTCCATATGAAAAATCTGTCCCAGTGTTTCCTGGTTTTCATTGGTGCTCCAACTAATATTAATCTGTAACGAACACAACATATAAAATAATAAATGGGTGTAAACTGGTCCTGAATTGTTAGTTACCCTATGTTACACTTGAATTAATTGAAAAGAATATTTAACCAATGGATAATAGTAGCGTAGTAAGTTGGGTAATATAGTTACAAGATGTCGAGTTTTCATGAGTTTCTTCTCCATTTAATAAATGCTAAAATGAAGTTCTTAATCCAAATGAACTATTATTAATCCATGACTATGAGTAGTGATATGTGAGTGATAAGTCTACTAACTGAGCGTTTGAATTGGTTTCTTAGGCTCTTCTAATAACCCAAGCTAAATGTACACGGTGGCTTGAACACGAGAGAAAAGGCTTCAAGTGTCGAAAAACCACTTTACTTCAACGTTAGTTTATATACAGAAAATCGAGGTTATTTATATTATTTCAGATTGTCTTGGACATCTTAAGTTTCTAGAAACGTACTAATTATAGTAGCAGGAAAGATAGTTATCCAATGAGAAATGTGATATGTGTTTCTTCACTTCCTAGATGTTTCTGAGAAACTCCCATTCAACACTGGTTGGATAAAATGTTTCCCAACGTTATCAAGGCCTCTGTGTACTTGTTCGGTGAATACTTTGGATTTCCCTAACAGTTAGGCAGGCTGCTGTCAACTTGATTTCAATAATTTTGTCAGTTTCTAGAATGTGTGAAATTTCCTGTGTTGCCTAAACAAATTATTAAGGATGTGTCCTGGCCAATAAATATGCAAATTGAGGGTGTAGAAGTTATTTTTCCAAAATTTAGTACACAATAATTCTATCGCTCTCAAGATATTCTTCATTTTGTAGTGTTATATTCATTCCGTCTTCGTTTCTATCATTTGAAATATTCCTGAGAATTTTGAGGAATGAAAGCCTTTGTTGCACTTACGTTCTACTTTACCTCACTAAATCCCAGGTTCAAACTACATTCCACCTACTTCGATTTGATCAGTATCATTATACTTCACACTCGTATTTGAGTACCTGGAGCTGAATTTTTTTCATTTTATAATTGCGAAACCATGGTCCGCCACCAGTAATGACCTGTTCAAGGAAAACTGAAATTTACGCTTAAGTTGCCTCAGTGTGTCCAACGTTCGATTCTTCTTCAGGTGCCAGGATGTTTTGACCAAATCCCACAGATTTGGTGTTTTCTAGTCCATTGTCTACGGAAATTCATAACATACCATATATTATAGTCTTTTGATTATGTATAAGTAGCTTACAGTTTTCCGTAACTAATGTCCGTAACAGACCAGTTCGTTAGTTTATTGAAGAGGGTGGGAGAGGGTATGTATATATCGCTCGAAAAGTCAAATCATATTAAACCTCATGTCTATTTATGAACGATCAAATTGATTAAGGTGATCACATGTGAAAGTAGACGTTAGATATGTCAATAATCCATTGACGATGAAACAAGGCTGTTGATGTTGAATATTAGCATATGACAAACGGGATTCACCATCTTGTCATTTCATCTTATGTTTCAATGGTTTGCACTCTTGAATTTTAGTCATATAGTTAGAAAATTTGACGATGTAACTGAACCTACTCAGTTGTGAAGTGTCACACAGTATCTTGAACGCTAACTTATAAGGTATTGATGTATGTTGCATGTATGTGTGTTGTCGAGATTTATGAATCCCAAATTTCACATGGCGAATTTCCGTGAGTTAAACAACTAGTGAAAAGCCATAAAGACTAGTGGAAAACTATTTAATCCTGGTTTTTCAGTGTCTGTCTTAACTTTAGTCGGTCCACCATGTAAATTTTCAAATCTATGGTGTATTAGTCTAATATGTGAATCGGTTCATTTTGTAAAGTAAAATATGCGATGTTAATGTTTATTACTGGTCTTAGTTTCATGGTTTCATGCTTCAGTTCTCTTCTCATTTATTAAGGCATATTGTATCATATAGCCATTGTGGTTTTCTATAAACGTATCATGTGAATGAACTTCATTTTCAGTGTATATGTATGATTAACGAGACGAAATACTTGTGAAATCCTAGACATCCTTGATGTTCATCAGCAGTATCTTTAAATAAGAATGATAAATTCTATTTCAAGATATTATATGGTTTTTTTATTTTGTGTTACGTTGATGGTGTTTTATTCGGTGTATTATGTTTGTAAATTTTACACTGGCATTGTTTATTAGTCACATTATTGCATAGAAAGACGTTTTTAGTGATGGATTACTTGTTTCATATTCTGTGGTTGATGATTGCCTTTCATATTATTTCTTCTTAATGAAGATGTGGTCGTGAAACAGGATGCTGTGTAGTCTTTAAGTCTAGGGAATGATAATCATTGATCAGCGACTTCCGTGCAATGATAGGAAGTTTTATTTATTTATTTATTTATTTGAACACATAAATATCGGTACAAAAGGGTATCAAATATATATGCTCCACACAAAACAATGAGAATTTAAAGAGAAGGAAAAAAAGGTAAGGAGTGTGAAAAAAAGAGAACAACAACGACCAGATTAGTGTAAGGTAGTGTAATAGTAATAATAATGGGAGAAACGAAAGGGTACAATCAGAAGAAATCTTTCAGTTAAGGAAAAAGCAACCACTTTTTACGAAGAAAGTAAAAGAAGGTTACAGCAGGATCACCACTGGCTTCTATTCTGAGCCATATCTGATAGCGTCTCTAGCCACTGTGTAGCACCATCTTTCGGACCCCAGCCAGGCAGTCGTGAAGGACCAACACAAGTCAGCCCTTTACAGCTTTCCTTCATACCACGACACCATGTCATGCACTGACCACCTCTCCGCTCCTTCCAACCAGTCCCAGAGTCGGCAAATAATGCACGACGTGGAATTCTCTGGGACGACATTCGTAGAACATGTCCAAGCCACAGAAGTCGGTGTTTCAAGATGGTGACACCAATTGCATTATCGTCTCTGTGCCCGAACACACGATGCCTAACCTCTGCATTACTAACATGATGTTGCCAAAGATGGCCCAGATTGGCATAAGCCGCTCTGGCTTTCACTATACGTGCATAGACCTCATCACTCACGCCACCGCCAGCACTTATGCAGCTACCCAGATACACGAACTTCTCGACTACATCTATCTGCTTACCATCCAGAGTGAGTACAGGATTAGAATCCTGCCAGTCTTGTAGAAGTACTTTGCACTTCGAAGGTGTAAAGCACATACCATACCTACGGACATTGCCAACTGATTAAGTGCGGATTGCATGCCTTGGGCATTATCGCACAGTAAGACAATATCATCCGCATACTCAAGGTCGAGAAGTCTTTCTCCAGGCAACAGATCTACACCGCCACTACTTAAATCCATCAGAGCTGTTTCCAGAATGTCATCGATGGCAAAGTTGGAAGTTTAAAAGAAGACAAATTATTCCAGCTGTCATTCTTTGTATTCAAGGTGAATTGTAAGTAATTAATTAGGGTAATTTATGGATAGCGCTTTTATTTTAGGTTAAAGGTATTGGACAAGCTACGTTCGCTCAATGTGCTGGATTTGTACGTGTCAAACCCACATATTCTACAACTACTTTAGATGGGACTAAGTAAGTTTTTACATCTTTCTGTCAGTTATATAATAAAATCTTGAGATCATTGGGTAACAGTGTGTAGACTTCATGTCATATTGTGGTGTGAGCCACTTATATCCATATAAGTAGAATATAACGATGGTCAGGAATAGAATGTATTTCAGTAGGAGATCGAGATGGAAAGAACGGGATCGGAAAGCAGTTGGTATGAAATTGCATGAACAATGAAATGTGAGACGATGGAGTGATATTTGCAAAAGAAACAGTCGAGTTTGAGACAATTGTTTGATATTTTGCAAATTAAGTATTTACTGTATGGTTCTTAGATTTTACTAAGATGTTCTGTAATTTCGTGACCAGAAGCAATCTATTGCCCCCACTCGTGTTCTTGTTCACTACAGTATGAATGTCCTTCGAGTAAAGATTCATCTTTATATTAGGCTTGCATACTGATGGATTCACCTTTACCCTGAAGATCGAATCTAGTCAGTTATCAGTGATAACCAGCGTGGAGCCTGGAACAAGTGCACGTTAGCTCAGATTGTCGTACTACTTTGACATGACTAGGTGAATTTTGGAAGATAAATTCTAATATTGTGAGTATGGTTAGAGAAGATCGAATGAAAAGATATGTTTGAAGGAAAGTGACTGGACTTGCTCCATTTTGCCTGATTCTGAGCCATGTCACTCAACCTACTTTTATCCACTGATGGCAATTATGGCCCAAGCCTAAAGGAAGTAATCTACATCTACCAATATGGCTCAGATCAGCAGTCGATGACTTCATGGACGAATGCTACACATTTTGGTTTAGCTGATCAAAGCCTTCTTCCAACGTGCTCTTACATCATAAAAACTGTTACTGCTTCCACTGTTTTGCATTCATCTCGATAACTTCGTATTGTTTTAATGATGCGGTTTGGAAATTTGAACTACCGATTAACATTTGTGCCAGGTTTTACGTTGCTTATGGCCGATTGGCTAATAAACCTATTCAATTTCATTGTCATTACCTACTTTTCACTTGTACGTAATTGATACCCTCTTATCTTTACAAGTTGCCTTGACATTGTCACTAAAGATTGTATTTCCTATTGAAT
This sequence comes from Schistosoma haematobium, assembly GCF_000699445.3. NCBI lineage: Eukaryota > Metazoa > Platyhelminthes > Trematoda > Strigeidida > Schistosomatidae > Schistosoma > Schistosoma haematobium. Next base: position 14,116,477 of record NC_067200.1, read on the forward strand.
TTGTAATTTCTCACGATCGATTGTTTAAAAACTTGATAAATTACGTAACTACTATAGGCATTTAATATTCGGATGGATTGCGAGCTGTTTGGATCAGTCGTTATTCAGATCGTGCAATCTGTGACTTACCTAACAGGAAACATTAAAGTTAAAATAAAGAAGAGTAGTGTGTTATATCGTCTTAGTGTAGGATTCTCCATCTTTATGTATCCAGATATCTCCACCTTGAATCATTTTCGAGGGTCTTCAAGTTACCTTTTGACGAATAATTCCGGAATCCCATGAACGGAAACCTCCAAAGTAAACTATTCTCCACAAAATTTATGCCCGCTAGTAACTAATTTTGAGATTTAATTCTCAAAATCGTAGTGAAAATCCGTGAACAGCATAGTTCAACCATGTTTAGTTCAAATCCGTTACTCACTAATGACATTGGGAGATGGTCGATTTAGTTTAAGCACTCGCCACAGGAGATCTATGTATCTTGTGTTTAATATCTGATGGGGTTGTGAATGCATACTGCTGAGGAGTCCCATATGAAGACGAAATAGTTGTGAAATGCTTTTATGTTTCAAATGTTTTTCGTACTAAATATAAGAAAAGTGACATTTTTGTCTTATCCATTACATTGCCATGACGGCTTGTTATATATGTGTGTATGCATTCTATTCCATGTGTTTGTGCTGAAAACAATTGGCACTTTGATTTTCTGTTTATTTCCTTTATTTTTCAACACTCATTAACAATTCAGGGATGTTGAAATGATTTCCATTTCGAGTGGTGATGATGATGGTGATGATTTAACTTGTGATACTAAAATAACCAATATTTCCACTGGTAGCACTAAACGTAAACATATATCCAATGAATTTAACAAGAAACGTAAAAAACCTCGAATTATGGAGGTAACAGTTACTGATCAATCCGATGTGAATTGTTTTAATCCATTAGATCAGACTGCTGTTCATCCTGATTCATATGAAGTTGCAGCAAGGTGAGTTTGTTGTATTCTCTGAGAAAGTATTGTAATTGTTTATAGTATAGACCTATCGGATGGTCTCGAGTGCTGTTATGGATATGTGAGTAATTGTCACTTTTCAGCTGTTCACACCACGTGAAGGGATATTTCTTCTTAACGAAGGTACCTGTAACGTAAACTGAATTAGTCGTTGTTGTGGCTAACTGGAAACGTGAACTCAGAGTTCAAGTGCCAGCTGATCAAGGTCGATCACACACAGCCTTTTTGTGCATAGTTGTAGATATTACAGTCAGCACCCTCAAAGGCGTTACCTATGGAGATGGGAGTCTGGTGGCGTGCTAGATAATGAGTGCTAATTTTAGGAGCCATGTATTCTGACCGTTTCCTCCCATCGTAGGAAGGCAGTGTCGCTGTAGACTAGTTCTGTTGGGGATATATTGTACTCCTATCTCATATCCGTAAAGTCAGTAGCCTGACTTTGCTTTCAGACATAAGTTTGTACTTAGTGAATTGGTTGTGTAGCGTGGTGTCGTGTCACAGTTGACTATGAACACCACTACAAAGGAGCACGTGCCAAATAAATCAGAATGCGAACGGGGTCACTTATCGCGAAACAGTAATGTTGAATAATTGAAGAGCAATATGGCTGTCTTTAGCACAGGTAAGCAAACGAGCACAGCAAAACAATCATTGATACAATCGGTTATAATAATAATTGTTTTCATTAAACTACTTGCGTTCTCTTGATAAAAGTATGTCACTACAGTTGTATGCCCGGCGTTTTAATCTGGTTGGTGGATATGGAGGGTCCACCTATTGGAGTTGGAAAAGGCCTGATTCCAAATCAATAGTGCACATGAGCTCCGGGTTCCTGATGACACAAATGACATATGAACCCGTTGTCGGTCATCGTCTGCCATGAGAATGCATCTCCTGACGTTGCTCCATCGCCTTGTGGATTAGACCTCTGGATTAAAGGCATGAGGATTGGTTGCGTAAGAGAACCCACCTGCTTCGGTTTGGCCACCCGGACAGTATCCCAGCCCTGACACAAATCAATGACAACTGCTACTGACCTCATCGTTATTGTGTTGCGCATATGTATATATGTAACTGCTACCGGTGTGCTTATTGTTATATCCGAGCGAAGATCGTATCACGAGTAGCTTCTGAGACATTATTTGACTAATATTATCTATATATTCTTATGGTATAATTATTCAATAATTAGATTATGTACATTTATATTCCGTTTATTATAAGCTTCATTTTGACATAATTTATTATTGTACGATTTACTGTTCGTAAGCTATGTTCAGTTTATTGACTACTGTCTCCCACGCTCACAGCCACATTTGGCCAAATATTGTACAAATGTTATTTTCTATTTAATGGTACGTTGCAGTCTGTCTGGTTGATATATAAACCGAGTATGTTTGAAATAAATGATTCGATTCGCATATTGGAGGCTGGTATTGGTGTTGTGGACTGAAGCGGACGGGCTAGGAGGACATAGGACCAATAAGAACACTAGGCTGCTCATACCGATCGAACGTCATTGGTTTGGCATAGTGCGAAGATTTGTATAAGTCGTATTTTGATTAGTGGATAAGTCACGTGATAAAAAGCCGGACATAAAATCATAACAATTATGTATGTTTACGAATAAATATACTAATTGTGATCGCACTTAACTTTCAGTACCATTATGCCATCTATTTACTAGTTATTCGTGTGGATGTTAAGTCTTCACTTCGTAGTGGAATCCATGTCCGCCTAGTTCGGTTTGGGCAACCGAATTTATTTTTATAGAGTGTGTTCACTTGATTACTGAGATACGTCAATGTTTGATGTACTGAATTGAATATTACTTAGTAATGTGTATCATGTAGACAAAATAATTCAGTTTCATTTTGTCATAATTTACTAATGTTTTTCTTCTTGTATTGTAATCTTCTACGTTTCAGTATTATTTCATTGCTCCAATTAAATCTGACAGATGTAGGGTCGGTGAAAATGAGAGCAGCTGCGACACAGTTTATGATCAGCGAAGATAGTGAGTGCTTTTATGCTTTCTATATGTTTTGCTTGTGTGGAAAAAGCATGTTGTGGTACTGTTTTGACGAGTTATTTGCATTCATCTAGTTAAATCAATCATTAATTGGAAGGATATTTTCATGTACAAGAAGTTTCTTGGTGTACTGATAATTTGAATGTTTAAAAATATTTCATTTTTCTCTGTTTGTTCGTTTAGGAGATAAACGACTTGAACAGTTTTGTTCCAAAACTGTTGGACTTGATACTTTACGTGATATTATCGTAGCACTAACTCGTCCTTTGGATTTCGATGAGCGTCAAGGTATGATTATTGCCATGTATTTGTTTAATAAGACTTACCTTGTTGTCACTGTTGTTCGAAGTGAATTTTAAGTGGTTAGTCGGTTTAGAAGCGTGATCTATCTATCTATCATAGGTGATGTTGGGTAATTGTATACTGACAACGCTCTCCTGAAAATACCCATTAGCATATGACGCCCATATAGATGTGATTCTACGAATTTGGCCATTTAGAAATTTAAGATTGCTCTTATGTTTTGCTTGTAATAAATACCTATTAACCTTCCTGGTCTAGTTCACTGTCACATTCATCGTTAACAAAATGAGTTTCTTTAGATGAATACAACCTGGTTTTGTTGGTTTCTTACATGAACTGTGTGTCGTTTGTCACTTATCCTTATTTCGTACCATTCCCTCGCCTCTATTTTTCCTCACATTATTGTCATTTTGCTTTTGTATAATGTATATTTCTTTCAGCCCTTCTGGATTATGTTTAAATCCCGACTACTAAGAACTGTACATGAGGGGAGTGAGTGTTGAGGCCTTAATCTCATAAACCTTTTTATCAGTAGTCGTCGTAGTCGCGGTAGTGGAGTGCCTTTCTGCTAAAGTGTATTTGTGATTTATTTAGTAATATTTGTCCGTTTATTGTAACATTTTATGAAACACCATGGTTTTATTCTACTTTAGACTGTTTTACTCCATTGTTTCATTCGACCGTGATGAAAATATCAGATTTACGTAAAGGTATGCAAGTGAAAGGTCGTGTAGAGAATGTCACTACTTTTGGTGCCTTTTGTGATATTGGTGTTGAAGAAAACGCATATATTCCAAGACATGCATATCCTCGAAATTGTCCAACTTCCAACCTAAAAATTACCAATGATACTTCTGTTGGAATTGGCGTCAGTGACGGCGGTGATATTCATCACAAAATGTTCACTTTACGTTTGGGTGATCGAATCAAAGCTATTGTTTCGAGTGTTGATATTAAGTATAAACGAGTTGCATTGGATAAAGTTTCTGTAATGACGTAAACATGATTGTTGTTTTAAACACTGAGAGAGGCGATTCAAGCAAACGATTTTTGTATAGCATTTCCACATTTATTTTTTTAATTAACAATTTATTTACATAAGGTTTTGTTATTGAATGGTTTCTTCCCGTTGTGTAATTTACTTTTCTACATATTTTGTTTACAGTTTATACGATTTATAAACAACCGACTCCAACTTTACCTTTTTCTTACAATCGAGTTATCACTGAGTAGTAAGCAATGTTATGTTTGTTTAGTCCTGTAGTTAGCTTTGATTAGATTCTGTCGCTCAATTTGCAACGTGGCCTCCAGTCTACATGTGATTCACTATCGTGTGCACTATGTTGAGATGCCAGATGGTGGTTGCTAGCAGTCGACAGAAAACTTGATCTAGGTTTCGTCCTATGCGGCATCCACCACCAAGATGTACCTGTCATCTTGAGGTAACTGATGCTCTGTAGTGAGAATCATCCCGTCCCACTCAGCTTCCGAATCATAGACGTTATAAGTCAGATTTTCGGGTTGCGATCGACTTCCTATAGGACTGAGATATACTTATAATTGATTGTTCACTTATTAGTGACCAACGTCACAGTTTTCTAGTTTTATATATATCGCTGACCGAATTTTATTGGTGTAGTTGCAGGTACACTCTGCTGACGAGTTCCAAGTACTGTGAAACTCAGATTCATGATTTCTTGTCAACCACCTCCAACCATCTAACATAGTTTTACCCTATTTGTTATGTCGTTCTTAGTACTTGAAGTTAGGTATGTGGTAGTGGTGGTGATAGTTGGTTAATTCGATTGATGTAGACTATAACATGATGGGTAATTAAAAGCAAACTATAGAATAGTAATTAGTTATCGATTGTGAATTGTTCTTTGTGGTTGTCAGATTTCGTTCAGTAAATTCTACAATATCTTAATTTAACTGAGTGAATCAAGATTGAAAACTGTTATATCTAGTAGTCAAATTTGTTTTAAGAAATATCTGTTTAATCATTGGTATGGTTATGTTGGTGTTGATTTTCTGTCTCATCGAAACCTCTTGGATATATGTAGAAACATATTTTCAAATGCAGTGCTTATCTGGAAGTTCTCAAATATTTATTGGAAATCTGCAGTATGTTCTAATGACAGGAGTAAATCAAAAGAGATGGCCGAATTATATGATGTCGATTGAAAGAAACTGAATTAAAGAGTAAATGAATACAGCGTTGAAGCTCTTTTTCTAGGTGTAAATGAGTCACAGTAGTAAATTTTGTTATTGTGTTAGCATGACTTTTATGAAAGCCACATATTGGAACGACGATCATCAGTGTAGATGCCATAAACGATGTTTTAATATCAAAGCGAATATCGTAGGCAATTTATCGTAACTATTTTTATTCGTTTAGCAAGTCTTTATCTTCCTGTTATACCCTATGAATGAATAGAGTTGATCGTTATAAAAACTGTGTCATATAAGTTATATGGTATTTGCTAGTCTCTTTTCGAGCGAGTAATTCACTAAGTTACACAGCGTAGATTTGTACTACATCGAATTACGATTGAGTATTTCGAAAATGTGAAGAGAATAACAAAAGATCCTTAGTTGAAATGTTTATTTTAATTAAGTTTCCATTGTTAGTTATCCACATTCATTTATCTACAATGAAAAGGAAAAATATAGAAATTATTCAGTATTTTGTTGTAGTTGTTGTTGTTGTGACAGTGTCTATGTGATTAAAGCGTTCAATTGTTAGCTGCTTTATTACGCTTAATTCGCTTTCGTCAATTAGATATGTGCAATACAGCCCTTATACACTTGGGCAATAATTCGAAGTGACGTACACTGATCTGTACTTGGTAACTGATTGAATAAATTTGTCTCCAATTTTTATTTGTAAGTAGTACATTCTGTAAGACTAGTTAAAATAGCTATTCAGTCTAATTATTATCACGAATAAAACAGTAAATAAATGTCCGATGTGTTACTTTCATCTGAATGAGTGTTGAATAAACGGCGCGGGGTTGCCAACGAAATTTACGGTTTCATACAGTAGTACGTTGTGTTGTTTGAATTAATCACATGAAAATGAGTAGTCTGTACCATTCGGTGAATGACATACAACGTCTAGTGAAATCTTCACTTGTGAAAATTAGATTTACATTATAGACAAGGTAGCTCATATTGTTGATGAGATTCAAATGAGTTTTTCTGTTCTACACTGTCTTCACATTCAGTTACTATGAATAGATACATTTGGAGGTGAATAACACTGGTGTATTTAATCTATATGACATATTTTCAATGTTGTTGTGTTAATGTGTAAAGTGTTCAATGTGTTCCAATTGTAAGTTTGTCTAGTCTGTTGTAAAGTGTAATGTGTTTTTATTAAGGTAGTCATCTTAAACTGGCATCAATGAGATTATACCAAATAATGACTGTTTTTAATTTGATTGGGCATCTATAGTCAAATATGCAATTAGTAATACAAGATTAAATTACGTCTTGTAACTTTGAGTAAAATAGAACGTACTGAGAAGTAGTTTGATTTCTCATCGAAAAATACTGACCTACAATAAGAACATAGTTGATATGGTTTTTGAAATGAACACACACGGGATATTATGAAGAATTTTAGATTTAAATAATGTTAATTATGATGTATGTCAGGTAGCGTTTACATTGTTCAATTAGCATACACCTACTGGAGTCAACTGAGAAGGATTTCGAAAGAATTTCTAAACTGGGGTTTCAAACTTACGCCTTTTTTCTACCAACCATTCCCGGAGTTCTTGTACTATATATACGATGAAAAAACCGAATAAATTGTAGAGTTTATAAGCCAAATGTCATAGGTAGTTTTAAGGTCAAATAGAACAATTTTCTCATAGACCTTGAAAGTGTGTTTTTCAAATTTTCAAGTGCAACTGAATGTTCATGAAGGGAGTGTGCCTTGGTGCTGTGGTCAATTTCAAGTTATTGTTTTGGCTTCAGATTTCTCTCAATTAACTCTAGGTGAATATCCATTGTTGATCAGTATCTTCTTTAGTTTATCATGCTCGATACTGATTGTACCCTCGCCACAGATACATCAAACTCTCGAACAGAGATAATGGATCAGGTTCTACTTTCAGCCTCAATGAACTGAAAAGAGGCAGAGGACAACACGTTGTGAGTCGGAAATTGGATGTAGACATAGAATGAATATCACCTGTGAAGAACTGGAGAGACGAGCCCAAAACAGAGTTGGTAGGAGAATCCTGGTGAGTGGCCTATACTCCACGAGGGCCATTAGGTGTATGTAAGTAAGTAAGCAATATTGCTAAAAATTCAATTCCAAGAAATAAGTGTTTGTGATCATTTCATACAACAAGTAGTAATGTGAAAATTCTGTGTTCATTTAACCGATGTTTTAATGGTTTCTTTACAAAAAGTGTTTATTGAGAGGCAAACAAACTGATAATTAGAATAAAATGATTTACTTTGCTCGTCGTCTATTATCATGTAATCTGAATTATATGGAAAAGTGGACGAACGGTTGTCATTATTAAAGTGAGTTAACGTTTATCTGATTGTTACGAAAACATACCTTTCATTAAAACAAAACAAACACTCAATGATTATCGGTAACTGCTGTTCAGCATCAGATAACAGGCAATTCTGTAACTCTCACTGTACTACTTCTTATTGATTTTCATTTTGTGCTTACAAAATCATGTGTGAACTCACAATTTCCTATAGATCCGACAACAGTTTATTCACCGGTGTATTCAGAGACAGTTTTAAAAGCATATTTAGGGAAATATCAACCACTTTATAAATGGAAAATGTTTCCTAGTAATACAAACTCTGTCTATCAACTTAGAAACTATCACAACGAATATCATCAGGAGTATATCGACAAATGAAGTTTGTATTGCTGACGGGTCAATCTCACCTTTGACACCATTTAAAATGAGGAAGCACCGAGCTTCTATTTTGTTCTAATGTATGAGATAACTGATCTGGGCCTATCAACTATCCCTTCAAGTGGATCGAATGCCATATTATCATAGCCTAACTATGATTCACCAGTCCGAATTCGATCAAATCTTGATAAATATAACCTAAAACTTTAAAGTTATTTCCCCAAAACCAAGTCATTTAATGTATGTCTACATGATTCAATAAGTAAATAACTAACCCTCATCACCCTCCTGTGTCAGATCCTCTTCATTGTCTAATAGAAATGAAGTTCAGAAGATGTTAATAAATGTATAACTATTGCTTATTAAGAGATTCTGAATTGTCCAACAAGGTATAGACTTTTGAACTTAAGAATCAAATGTTTTAACAGGAAAAAACTTTCTTTTAAATTCATTTCCATAATGTGTACTGGAGAGAAAGATTGACAAATTGATGTTTTTCAAATTTACATCGGTAATTCGACAATGAATATACAATGCATTGAAGTGTTGGTTCATATGGGTTTTCTGTTCAAAAACCATCTAATAATGAGTGATTTTTTGTGATTTAATTAGAAACTATAGTCAATGTATGTTGTTGGTATAAATTGTGACAACATGCAATAACTGATAATAAGTCGACATTCAGAGAGTAGTTGATGTGGAAACGAAGAAACAGTCAAGTGTGAGACAATTGATTGACATTTTGGAAATGAAGTATTCACTGTCTGGTTCTCAGATTTTACTAAGATATACTGTAATTGAGTATTGAAATACATTTGGTTGTCTCCGTTTGTGCTCTTTTTCACGACCATACGACTAATTAAATCACAATTTTCCAGATAATGTCAGTCAATAAGTTTTTCTCAGAAATCAGTTTGTATAAGTGTATTTTATCTAAACTAATATGGTATGTCCACTTGGTATTATTTGGCTTGTATCTTCCCATTGAGGTTTAAGACTGCAATTGATCAGTCTGTTTGAAGCGAATGGTACTGGGTTCGAGTCCCAGAGATGCAGGTACATCCAGCTGACGAGTCCCAAATAGGACGAAACGCGCGTCCTGGATTCCACTGCCAGCCACTATCCATCATTACCTACGAATAATATGGTATATGTTTTGAAAGATTTATTTATTGTGTAATTACTAATAACTGAATGGAAAGTAAGTGAACACATCCGTTAGATAGATTTCAACAGGTTGTATGAGTGATTAATAAAAGAAAAGATCTTCGTAACATTTACTTGTAGAACTTATATTCATTCTATTTCTAATGACTAAAATACAAAATGAAAGTTAGTCATTGATTAGCATGAATTCTGTCTTGTGTCAATGTAATAAAACAATAGTACCTGTTTGGTTTGGGATGTTCATGTACTAGTAATTGTTTTTTGGAATTGAAATGAATAACGAAAACGAACCACTGTGTTATTGAAGAAGAAGAAGAGGGAAGACAATTGAGTGCAGAAAATGTCCTTTTCGATAATTTAATTTTCTTGCTCTTGTGGAGTAGATTATATTGGCCGCACAGAACGAGCTCATTCGAAACGTATCTGCCAACATCACATTACATGGCTTTCAAATGGACTATAGAAGTCAATCAAAACCTAAATTTTCGAGCATCTAATCAATTGCGGTCGTTCATTAGTTGGTGATGCGCACTGCTGAGGAATACCGTACTTGAACGAGACGGCTGTCCACTGATTCCACGTTTTCCGTGGTGGTCTAGCTTCACTCGACTCATGAATTCAACTATTAAATTACTACAATCTCCACAATATCCCCTTTCTGATAAATTTTAATAAATAGAAAGCTAATAAACAATATTTCCGTATCACCTTACATATAAAACAAACAAGCTTCATACTTACCCGCCATGTTTATGTGAGGTGTAGTGGATACATCTAAACAAGTTGGGGATAATAATACATGTCTTATATATATATATCAGATAAATTTATATTTTCAAATATTACAATATGGTCGAATACTCGATGTTTATTTCGTAACATGATTGTAATGCAAAACTCACCATCCCATATGACAGTTACAATTGTGAGTAACAAAATGAATTTTAGCATGTTCACTGTTGACAGATAAATTCATGAAAACAACTCGTGTTTATATAGTATTTTTGATTGTGGGAGGCTGGACGACGGACAGGTGTCGTGAAGATGTTTCAACGAATCACTATTTACAGAATATGTTTGTATCTGTCTATTTATTAGAGTGACTGACGTAAACATTATCATGATTATGTTTACTAATAAAACTTCCCTTCATACTGCTACGCAGTGCTTTTGCGTTATCACAAACATATATGTATAACGAATGCATTACGTTACACCTAATTAGTGAAGGAATTTATCTCAGTTATGATAACCATTTGGTTTTTCTAGCTGACTTTAGATAATAAAAGACTATATGAAACCGTCTATCTTGATCACTGTATTAAGGAACAATCAGAATGATATCTGAAGAAAGACATCCTGAAGTTATTATAGTAGTCTATTGATGATTTACTCACTTGTTTCCTTCTTATTGTAAATGCCCATATGAATCATGTAACTGGATTAGTATTATATACCATTACAGAACTGAGTATACCTCTGTGTAAAGTTTACATCTGTCTTCCTACGAGTAAAATAATCTACCCTTTAGTTTTCATTTCAGATAACATCACCTTTCCATGATTAGTAAGAAAACGAAAATACACGACACATTTGAATATGATGTAGTAGCTTGTTTGGATCTCGGTACCAATAAAAGTGCTAATTCGTTTAACCCAGTTTATATTTAGCAATTAATCGGACTATACAATCAACCTAATGTACCATATTTGACATCACTTATCACTGAAGTCATTGATTATACGAAAAATTAAACTGAACACTAATGATTAAAATGCTTTCCAACTAGTATACACTAATACGTTTTCGATTGTAATTGAATATCCAATTTGAATTTTTGTCAGTAATCCGTGATCGGATATTTGTAGCCAACTGCTTTTCTCATATAATACAAATAATCAAGGTATGCTAGGCATTTTCTAGATGTTGTTGTTAACAGATGGGTGATTTCACAATGTT